>NW_026895906.1:0-101197 GCF_033153095.1 Gastrolobium bilobum | reverse complement strand
CAAAACATGTTCATCAGGAAACTCTTCTCTGATCACTACTTCTGGTCTTCTGAAGCTCTTTTTCTGTAATCCTGGATAAGTGATCAGCCACCAAGTTTTCAACTCCCTTTTTGTCCTTGATCTCTACCTTAAACTCTTGCAACAGTAACATCCAGCGGAGCAACCTGGGTTTAGCATCCTGCTTGCTTAACAAATACTTTAAAGCTGCATGGTCAGTGTAAACAATAACTTTTGATCCTAATAGATATGGCCTGAATTTGTCAAATGCATACACAATAGCCAGTAATTCTTTTTCTGTAGTAGCATAATTTTTTTGTGCATCATTTAAGATCTTACTGGCATAGTAAATGACATGCAACAATTTATTCACTCTTTGGCCCAATACCACTCCTACAGCGTAATCACTAGCATCACACATTAATTCAAATGGTAATGAAAAATCAGGTGCCATCATGATAGGTGCAATGGTCAACTTTTCTTTTAAAACATGGAATGCATGCAGACATTCATCATCAAACAGGAACTCTTGGTCCTTGACCAATAACTTGCATAAGGGCTTGGCAATTTTTGAAAAATCTTTTATGAACCTCCTATAAAATCCTGCATGACCAAGAAAACTCCTCACACCCTTAACATTAACAGGTGGAGGAAGTTTCTCTATCACAGAAATTTTCGCCTTATCCACCTCAATTCCATTCCGAGACACCTTGTGTCCAAGAACTATACCTTCTGTCACCATAAAGTGACACTTCTCCCAGTTCAAAACCAAATTACAGTCCCGACATCTTTTTAAGACAGAATCTAAGTTTTTCAGACATACATCAAAATCAGACCCAAATACAGAAAAATCATCCATAAATATTTCTATACATTCCTCTACCATATTAGAGAAAATGGAAAGCACGCACCTTTGGAAAGTGGCAGGAGTATTGCTTAGACCAAAAAGCATCCTCCGATATGCGAAAATTCCATATGGACATGTAAATGCGGTCCTCTCCTGGTCCTCTGGTGTCACAGCTATCTGATTGTACCCTGAATAACCATCCAAGAAACAATAGAAAGCATGTCCTGCCAACCTCTCTAGCATCTGATCCAAGAAAGAAAGTGGAAAATGATCCTTCCTGGTTGCCTTGTTCAACCTCCGATAGTCAATACACATTCTCCAACCAGTGATTGTCCTTGTGGGAATCAACTCATTATTCTCATTTTTCACCACAGTCATCCCCCCTTTCTTGGGCACTGTCTGCACAGGACTCACCCAAGCACTGTCTGAAATAGGGTAAATTATCCCAGCATCAAGCAACTTCACAACCTCCTTCCTCACTACCTCCTTCATAGTGGGGTTGAGTCTCCTCTGTGGTTGCCTTACTGGTTTGACCTCTTCTTCCATCAATATTTTATGGGTGCAGAAGGAAGGATTGATAACCTTGAGATCAGAAAATTGCCAACCAATTGCCAGCATATTCTTCTTAAGTACTTCAATCAACTTTCCTTCTTCCTCATCAGACAACATTGCATTAATGATTGCTGGATATGTTTGATCATCCCCAAGGAACACATACTTCAAATGTGAAGGTAATCTTCTGGAATGTCATCAATCTTCTTCTCAAGCTCTTCCACTTCTGGCTCTTCTTGGTAATCTTCTGTACCTGTCTCTTCTGATCTTTCTTCCTTAACTGGGAATTCTTCTTCTTTATTCACTTCTTCCACAATCTACTGTATCACATCCAATCTAAAACAATCCCCCACATCAACAGGGTGCTTGATAGTTTCAAATACATCAATTGTGACTGTTTCCTCATCCACCCTTAGCAATAACTTTCCTTGTTCAACATCTATAAAAGATCTTGCAGTTGCTAAAAAGGGTCTTCCTAACAATAGAGGACTTTCTGTATCCTCTTCCTCCATGTCAAGAATCACAAAATCCACTGGAAAAATAAACTTGTCTACCTTGACCAAGACATCTTCAACCACACCTTCAGGCCTCTTGATAGATCTATCTGCAAGATGCAGAATAAGATTGGTCTCCTTCAAAGTGTTGATTCCCAAAGCTCTACATACTGTCAACGGCATCAAGTTTATACTGGCTCCCAAATCGCACAATGCCTTTCCCACCTCCACATCTCCTATAGCAATAGAGATACTGAAGCTTCCAGGATCTTTCATTTTTGTTGGAAGCTTCTTATGGATTAGGGCACTACACTCTGCTGTTAGGGCCACTGTCTCATCATCAGTTAATTTCCTCTTCTTAGTAAGAAGATCCTTCATGAACTTTGCATAGTGAGGTATATTTTCCAGTGCTTCAGAAAATGGTATGTTAATTTGTAAATTTTTGAAGATATCCAGAAATCTTGCATAGTGCTGTTTCTGAATCTCTTGCTTCAACCTTTGAGGGTAGGGAACTCTAGTATAGGGAGATAAAATAACTGGTTGTTCTTTCTTGTCAACCATCTTCTTCTTTTCCCACTACATCATCTTTTGTGGGAAAGCATTTTTACCAACTTCTACCTCTCCTTCATTCTTATTTTCCTTCCCTTCCTATTCTTTCTCAATTCCAACTATAACATCTCTAACAACTACTTCCTTCTCACTTTTCTCATTTCTCATCTTCTCTACTTCATCATCAGAGACTACATCTTCAACCACAACCTCTTCTTCATTCTTTTTATTTTCCACATTCTTTTTCACTGGTTGGAGTACCAACCCACTTCTTGTCATAATTGCTTTACAGTGCTCCTTAGGATTCACTAATGTATCACCTGGAAATTTCCCTTGTGGTCTCTCTGATATCTGTTTTGATAATTGACCAATCTGGGTCTCCATATTTCTGATTGATTCTTCCTGATTTCTGAAAGAAGTTCTGGTCTCCTGCATGAATGCAGTTGTCTCTTCCCTGAATGAATTAGACCCCTGGATATAATCCTGAGTTGTCTTAGATAACTGAGCAAACGCTTTCTCCCATGCAGCAGGATCACTTGACTGCTCCTTCATATGTGGTGGTGGAGGATGTAATGGTGGGTTCAATTGATGGTTGGAACTATAGCTGAATCCTGGGTGTTGATTCCATTTCTTCCATGGTGGCACATAAATATTCCTTCCCTGATTGTTGTAGTTCCTTTGATTATTCTGATCATACCACACTCCATTCACCTCTGCTTGTTCTGGTGATCCCCCATAATCACACTCCTCTGTCACATGGCCTTTGCCACAGATAACACATACACTCTTGGTTTCCACAGAAGCTACCTTTTGTGAAGAGAGTTGCTTAATAAGGGTATCCAACTGTTGCTGTTGTTGTCTCTGTGTCTGCATCAGCTGATCATTCCTTGCCAACAGAGCATCATACCCATCCAACCTGATGATTCCTGTCCTTCTGTCAGCCACTGGGGCATTATCAAATTCCTGAGATGCCAATGACTCAAAGATATCCAAGGCTTCTTGAGGAGTCTTGGTAGTCAATGATCCACCAGCAGTGGCATGCACCAAGGTTCTAGTGTTAGTGGTCATCCCTTGCAGGAAGATTGCTGCTTGTTGCCATGCCTCAATTCCATGCTGTGGACATTTCCTCAACAAAGTCTTGAATCTCTCCCAAACCTCATAAATGGATTCTGACTCTTTCTGCTTAAAGCTTGTAATCTCATCCTTCAACTTGGCCCTCTTGGATGCTGAGAAAAACCTCTGCAAGAACTTGGTTTGCAGATCATCCCAAGTTGTTATACTTCCTTGTGGCAATGATTGCAGCCATATCCTTGCATCATCCGTCAGTGAATGAGTGAATAGTCTCAACAGAATTACATCTCTCGTGACACCATTTATCTTCACAGTATCACTCAACAACAGAAAGTTCTCTATGTGCAAGTAAGGGTCCTCTGCACTGGTTCTAGCAAACTGATCCTTCTGCACCAAATGTATCAAAGCAGGCTTCAATTCAAAGTTGTTGGGCTCCACTGTTGGGCGCACAACACTCCCAATTAGAGGAATCACTGCATGAGTCATGTACTCTCCCAGTGTCCTCTGTGGTGGTGGTGGTGGTGGTCTGTGATTCTCTGCCATTATCTCTTCCTGATTAACTGTACTGGATTCACCAATTTCTTGCAACTGTCTCCTTTGCCTGGCTGCCCTTTTGTGCTTCCTCAATGTCCTTTCTAATTCTGGATCATACAACAACAAATTCGGATCAAGTGTACCTCGCATATACCAGAATCAAAATTGACCAGAAACTTAACATAAACTAAAATACTGAAAATAAAAGGATTCAATCTCAGAATTCTGTGGTATCAGTTAGTGTTGAAAAACAAATTCCCCGGCAACGGCGCCAAAAACTTGTTGGACGTTTAGCAAGTGCACTAGTCGTACAAGTAATAAAATGATGAGTAAAGATCGTTCCCACGAGGAATTGTGTTCAAGCACCAATAAACCATAGAAAACTAATTTGAATCAGATAAGAATTTGTAAAAGTCATGAATAATTTGTCACGAGAAAATTGATTCTAAGTAATTTGACACAAAATAAATATGGATTAAGAATTAATAAAACAACAAGTAGTCAGAAAACGACTTTCCTCCATAATAACCCATGTAAAAACTGATCATATGATGAATTCTTTTCCATGTGATGTTAATCAACCTTTTACTTATCATCAAGATGTAATCCCTTACTACCCTGATAGATACATTAATCAGAAACCCCAATCCCTTGGTGATCTCTTTCTTAATACATGCATGAAATACTAAAGTCTTAAGATTACATCAGAACTCTAGCATCAATCCCTTGAGTACTAGAATTCTGATGTTGAGATTATCAGATACAGAAGTCATATAAACATCCCTGTTCTACACTACTTCCTTGATAGAAATAATTAAATCAAAAAATCTCAAATCAACACATGAAAAATACTTCATCATATTAATCAGATCAACATAATATTATCATGGAGTTCTATTGCATTCAGACTACAAAGACTCTACTTAGACATGACTAAGGAATAGACAAGAAAAGAAGAATCAAACTTCATTTCCATGTTGAAAGTCTTCAATCTCCAAACTATTACAAAGAAATCCTAATACAAAAACTAAAACACTAAGAGAATTTAGAGAGAAGTCAGACTAAAGTTTAAGAGAGAGAGAGAAAATTCCAGATCTCTTACTAAGTGTGAAGGCTTTGCCTTTTATAGTGTTACAATTAAAAACAGAAAACTGATGTGGGCGCTAAAACGTCCATAAGTGACCGTTTTAGCGTCCATGCTTTACGTATGCTCAACTGCTTTCAACTGACAAAAATGCTAAAACGTTAAGGAATGACCGTTTTAGCGGCCAAACTTGGTGAATGCTCAACTGACTTTAACTGACTCCAACGCTAAAACTCTTGATTTGGACGTTTTAGCGGTGGAGACCAGAGTCCTTTTTCCACTTCAGGGCGCTAAAACGCTTATTGCAGGCCGTTTTAGCGCCCAAGACCAGCAATTTTCCATCTTCTAAGTGCAGCAGCGCGCTAAAACGCTCTGTGTGGGCGTTTTAGCGCTCATCACCAGCAAGTTTTGGCCTCTTCCTGTAGCAGGGCGCTAAAACGCTCAGTGTGGATGTTTTAGCGCTCAACACTTAGGCAATTTTTTCTCCTCTTGAGCTCCAGAATCTTCTTCCTTCTCCAGTTGCCTTTCAAGCTTGCTTTTCCTACAAGAATCATACAAATTTCCAATAAAGCTCTTGAACTTGTAATTGAGGACATCTTAGGACATTAACCTTGTTTTGCATCATTTAATCACACAATTTGATCCTAATTCCTGCTAAAGACCATGATGAACTAATGGTTCATCATTTTGTCTCAAGCAAATAAATTCATGTTCAAGAGTACCACTTAACATTTCTTTATGGTAGTAATCCTTCATTTTTTGGGTTGGATCAAAAGAAATTAGGGTCGCAAAAAAAATGAAAAAGGAAAAAAGAAAAAGCCCGTTAGGCTGAAAAACCAGATGGGCGGCCTAAGCAAAAGTTAGGGCGTAAAAAAAAGAAAGAAAAGAAAGAAAATTAGTCCACCTTGGTTATGTACTGGACAACTCACGTTCGGGTTTCAACTTATGGATGATGAGGTAATGCTTGTGGTAACTTTAACACTAAAACTGGGGCAAATTCAGGATTCGTGTGAGACACCAAGGATTCTTAGTGAGCAAAAAAAGGGAAGAAGAAGAATGAGAAGAAAATAAAAGTAGGGAAATAAAGTAAAATTGGAGATGAAAAAAAAGGAGAAATAAGTGACATGGAAGGAAAAGAGATAAATTGGGTCCAATGATTATGGTGTGAACAAAGATTTGATTGGTCAAAGATTTTCCAAGTGGCCATTTCGTGTAGATCTTTTCTTAAACAAAAAGAGAATTGAGTTCAATAACTCCAGTGTTAATAAAAAAAGGGTTTACTTGAAAAAAAAAATTCCATCATTCTTAGGCATTGTCCTTGTCATTCATTCTCAAGCATTGTGGACTATTGCATGCAATCATTTCAATTTAATTCCTAGGTTCATATGCCATACAATTTGCATTTCCTATATGTTTATCAACTCATATACAGTTGGTTACAAACATTTTCTTTTCCACTCAATTTGTCAATCCATATCAAGTTGGTTACAAAACTTTTCTTTTTCAGTTGTGAATCCATATCCAGTCGGTTCCAAATGTTTATTTTGTCTTTAAACCCATATCCAGTTGGTTAAGATTTCTCTTTACGTTTGTATACCCATATCCAGTTGGTTGCAAATGTCATTTTTTAAACCCATATCCAGTCGAATCCAAATGTTTATTTTGTCTTTAAGCCCATATCCAGTTGGTTAAGACTTCTCTTTCTGTTTGTATACGCATATCCAGTTGGTTACAAACCTTTACTTTTATTTCCTCTTGTTGACCCATATCCAGTTGGTTGCATAAGTTTTTTTTTTATCCTTCTTGTTAACCCATATCTAGTTGGTTGCAGAAGTCTCTTTATTTGCCACTTGTCAACCCATATCCAGTTGGTTGCATAAGTCTCTTTATTTTCTTCTTGTCAACCCATATTCAGTTGGTTGCAAAATTCTCTTTATCTTATCTTTGTGAACCCATATCCAGTTGGTTGCAAACCTTTACTTTTCTTTCCTCTTGTCAACCCATATCTAGTTGGTTGCTTATATCTCTTTATTTTCCTCTTGTCAACCCATATCCAATTGGTTGCACCTTTGTTGTACTCTTGTCAACTCATATCCATTTGGTTGCAGAAGTCTCTTTGTTTTCCTCTTGTCAACCCATATCCAGTTGGTTGCATAAGTCTCTTTATTTTCTTGTTGTCAACCCATATCTAGTTGATTACAGATGAATTCAAGCATTTAATCTTCAGGCTCAAAGGCTTAGGCTTTACCAATAGTCATGTCTTCTATTTTCGAGATCAGAGGCTCATTTTGTTTAATTTTTAGATTGCATCTCACCTGAATATGTTTTCTATTATTTTTGGACAAAATTAGGATTCATGTCTTTATTTGTTTCTTACAATGATAATATGCCAGTTGTTATTTGACCTAGTAAGAAACAAATAAAGAGGGGCAACTGTGAACACCCAATTTTGTCCTAAATATTTAAAAATAACAAAAAATACAAAAAAAAAGAAAAAGAAAAGAAAAATGTAAGTTATGAACACATATTTTTATCCTTCAATAAGGAAAAAAGGAAGAGAGCAATCAAAAAGATGGAAAAGGGAAGAAGGGTCATTTCAGAAAAATAACAGCTTTGAGTAGGACCTGTTCCAGCCGCGATATATCTTTCATCCACCGTCCGATCGAGCTAATTTTTTTTAGCAAGATCTTGACTCATCATTCTTCATAACGACTGGTGGATTTCTTGATTGAATGTCTATATCCTTCCCAGAAAATTCAAATCTGCACTAGTTTTTCTGGACATTTCTGCAGCAAGCAGCAATTTTGTGAGGGTCATTTCTCCCAAATGAACCGTCCGATCGGCCTCAAATTTTGTCAGCATGTTCCCCTCATGTAATACTACAATCTGACTGGACAGGTTTTCGAACTAAGCCTCCTAGCATTAGATATAAATTTTGAAAGATGGGCGGTTAGTTTTGTTAAAATAGATGCAATTTCGGGCACCAATATTGCAAAGATTATTTTTCTCAAATGAACCGTCCGATCTTCCTCAAATTTGGTCGGCATATTCCTCGCATATGATACTTCAATATGACCGAACCGATTTTCAAGCTAAGCCCTTTGGTGTGAGATATGGTTGTCGCAAAATGACTGTCCACATTGAAAAAATCAATTTTCCTAAGAAGTCCTACATTGCCCACTCCTCATTCCTTCCTCATTCCTTTTCACTATATAAAGAGCTCATTACCCTTCCTTCCAACACACATAATTGGAGAAAACCAAACAAAAAACATAAAAAGCCTATTTTTTGCATGCTTTTTTATGCTCTTTATCTATTTTATTTGAAATTTTCTTAAAATTGTTTATTACTTTTATATGTTTTTAATCTCTTTATTGTTTTATTAGAATTTTTCTTATATAATTTAGAAACCTAATTCGGGATTAATTTGGTCGTGACGGCTTGTTAATCTCATAGTTTCTTGGGTCATTTTGGCTGTGACAGCTTGATGATCCAAGCTAGTTTTATATTAATTTTATATTAATTTATTTATTTTTCCTAATTAAGGATTAATTTGGCTGCGACGACTTGTTAATCTCGTAGTATTTTTCAGGTTATTTTAGCTGCGACAGCTTGATAATTCGAAGCCTTTAAAATGAATTTTTTTAAAATTATTCTCAAAAATTAAAACCAACTAGTACACATATTTTTTAAGAACGACGTAGCTTTGAATTCTTCACTGCACCAGAGGATACGTCGGAGCGGAACTTTTTCCGTCAAACAAAAATAAAATTTTAATATTTTAGTCTTCATTCTTCTTAAATAATCATATTTATTTTAAGGGATAAAACAAATATTTTTAAAAGCTATTAATAATTCGCACAATTAATTGAAGGTAACCGTTTTTTAAACGGATGTGTCAGGGGTGCAGTGGGATTAAGTTTTCACCTTTCCCTGCGCATAATTAGACTCTCGAACCTTTGATCTATAATTTTAAAGACCATTTTGCAATATAAGGTTTTCCAATTTTTTCAAAGTAAATAAAATTGGTGGCAACTCTATTTTTTTAATTGTTAAATTTCGGGTCGTTACATCACTTATGAATTATAGTGCACTGATATAGTTATTTATCGTAAATTGAAGGTTTGTATTATACCCCTAGCCCCACATGTAGCTCCACCTATGCCTAGCGATGCTCAGCCCCGAAAGATGTGCACTATTTCTAGGCACATCTTCCCGAATTTTTGATGCTAAATAATTCATGAGGAAAAGGTAAATAACAAACAAGACATTATAAACTATGTATCTGCCATCGAGCCCACATTGCATAGCTGCTTGGATTGATAGAAGCCAAGTGTGCTTGTTTGGGAAATCTTATTTTTAACTTCTTTTTTTTATATAAACAGAACTTTAGGCAAACATATCTTTACAAAAAATCTTATTATAATTTTTTTATTATAATGAATAAAAAAAAGAAAAGTAAAAGTTCCCAAAAGGAATTTTTTAAGATATATACTATTTTTTTTAAATTTTTTTTCATATTTATTTAACAATTTACCCTTATTTTAAATTTATATTTACTAATTTTATATTTTATCCTAATAATTCATCTTAATAAAAAATTATTTCATCTTCCCTTTCTCAAAATTCTCAGAATAATCTTATATAATCATCAAACAGCTTTTAACTTTATTTTGTAAACTTTTTTTATTTAACTTTAAATTAAAATAACTTTTAACTTAAAAAAAATTGCGCCAAACATACCAAAATATTGGCAACAAAGAACAAGTAATAGTAGTTAAAATCTCGATTTATCATTATGTTTTACGTTTTTATCATTTTTTTAATCAAAATTTTTTTACCAATATTTCAAGTGGTTTTACGTTTTTATGATTTTTTACGGTTTTTTTTTACGTTTTATGATTTTTACCCCCTTTTCGTTTTTACGTAAAATGATATATTTAAAGCTGGTGAAGGCAAGGACAGTTTACATGTACAAAAAATGTATTGTGAATAACCTAAATAAAACCCAAAATGTAACAACCTTAATTCTCAAACTGTGTGAAATTGACAATTACGTGAGACAGTGTGTAAATTCTGTGACTGTTAAGGAAATTCTGTCAGTTGAATCATGAAATTAGCATGAGAATGAATGTAAGGAAATTCTGTCAGTTGAATCATGCCTAAAAAGTCAATTAGAACCTAAAAATAACATAAGTTGTGTTAGAGACAAAAATACAGAAAATTGTGTTACAGGATATTTTGGTAATTTTGCAAACTAGGTCTGAACTGAGTTCTGACAGTCTAGTTAAATTCTCTGGTAAATTCTAAGGTTTGTGTATGTGTTTAATTTAATTAATTGATGTGTAGAATAATTTAAATAAATAGGTCATAGATTGATTAATTAAACAGTTTGTTGATTTTGCTAACAATTTTGTTGATTTGATGATGATTTATGAACATTTGTGTTCTTGTATTCAACATGAAGTGGTTTTATTTTGGAAATTGGTTGTTTAATCTTGTAAATCAAAGACAACATCTTGAATTCTTGAAAAATTGCAAGAATCAAACCTAACTCTAATCTTTCAAATTCGGCCACGAATAGTAAATTACGATTTGATATGATTTCATGATGTTTACATGTTAATTGATATGGTGTGCTGTTTAATTGATGATTTAAAGTTTAAATAATGGTTTATATGTTAAGAAAAATGCATGCAAAACGTTGATGTTCAAGTTGTAATTTTGACTATGCATACTAAGTGTATGAGAATGATGTGTTGATATATGATTGATGATGGAATTAAGGTTGTGTGATGATTTGTTAATGAATTGTGTGATGGGAATACAAAGAATTCCTAAGTTCTTTACTATGCATATTATTCGGCCAAACCTAGTTAAATTAGGGTTTGTATGCAAAATGATCAATTGAATGTGTGTAGCATGAATTAAATGTGTATTTGATGGTGTGGTGTCATTGGATTAAAGTTTGAATGCATAAAAGTCAAAGAATTTGACTATATTCTTGTACGACGAACATTTTCATATAGGCCATGAGTGCACCTGGAATAGTTGGCTCTAGTTGCCCTTGAGATTTAATTCCTGGAGTTATCTGTGCTGATGAGTAGTCTGATATGGTTATGTGATTATATGGTGTATGATAAACTATATATCTGACCTTTTATACAGGAAAGTGAACTCATGGGTGCAGACTTCTCCATAAACCTTGAGTTTACGAGATTTATTTCTCACCTCGTGTTGAGGGGATATATTTCAGGTATTCCAACAGTTGTTGAGCAGTCATTTCAGGGCAAAAGGCCTGTGCAGAGTGGCTAGTGTTGGAGCTGGATTTTGTAGTTTGATCTATGTGCATATGTATATACTTTTTGAGTCATGTGTAGTATCCATGCATGTTGTCAGCTATTATCTTTTTGAAAGGCATGTTTAGCCTTTACTTTGATTATCTGTAATGAAGTATGAATTTCAGTACGTATTTTTGTATTGGTTTTAATCCATAGTTCAGTATACTAGGTATTTCAGTATGTATTGCAATATGTTGCAATTTAAGATTCACAGGTTTAAAGGTGTTTCGGACTGACAATGGGTCAGATTCTGTATGAATTCATAAATGAATTCTAAGTCTGATAATGTTTATTTATATTTTGTGTAGATTTTCTGTATTACAGGAATTTGGACTTATCCGAATTACAGCCGTTATGTTTTCCATATATTTTTTGTTCAGAATGGTCTCTATGATCATACTTGAATGGAATATATCTGTCCACTACAGATATGAGTAGAATTGACATAGGTAGAACGTTCAAGAAATTTGTACAGGTATGAGACTGTGCAAATCATAATAATTGGAATTAAGTTTTGTACGTGGCAATGCGGGGAATAATAGGTAATGTATTAAATTGTTAATATAAGGTAAATCAGAACGTTAATAGGATAAAAGGCGAAGTTTGTTCGTATTTTTGTCATAACTAGAATATATAAGCATGTTAAGCCTTCTGCTTAATTCATAATTTGTAGAGCACTAGTTTACCATTTGTAGGTTAACTCACCAACTGCAGATGAGGTGTTACACAAAACATCCTTCAAAAAATGCAATCTCAGCAGTGGTCTAAAGAACTCCTAAAATAGCTTTATCCAAAATTTCAACACATCTTACGTTTGAAATTGGAAGCATGCACATTGCTGGTTCTGTTACCCCTACCAGACTCTGATATGATGACATAATACAAAATCAAAATGAATATCATTAACTGAGATACAAAACTGTAAACCTCTGCAGCTCTGGAGATTATGAAATAAATATCACCCATGTAGGCTACTTCCAGCTTGTCTATACTATATTCACTTTACCGCCACTCATTAAAAGTCATTTAGTTTACAAGAGAATATAATTGGATTTAAAAAACCCTAACAATAACTATTAATGGATCCAAGCCCAAACGACTAAGAAAAGAAGATAAATACAATGACTCAGCAATGAGTCATCAATGAGTCAGAGGCCCACAATAGTACCAGGCTTCTACGGGAAGTAGGCTTTCAATTGACCTCGCCAACAAGAGTCCTAATCTAAATTTGAAGTATGAGCTATACCTAACATTCTCTCACTTGGTGAATGCCTCGCGTACTTCTTCATTCCTAATGCAACTGTACACCATTCAAATTTCTCTGAAATCATTGCCTTGGTCAGAAAGTCAACACTATTTTCCTTTGTGTCAATCTTCTCTAGCAATACAACTTTATCTTTAATCCTCTCTTTGATGAAATAGTACTATATGTTGATACGCTTGGTCTTCACCTCTCCTTGTGCAAAGCCAAGCCCTTTGCACAACCTCTGCAACCAAATAGCCTCCTTGACAGCATGTGTCCAAGTCATGTACTCAACCTCTGTAGTAGACAAAATAACTGTGTTTTGCCTATTACTCATCCAACTGTTAACTCCGCCGAATGAGGAAATAACATATCCGCCTGTAGACTTTCTATTATCAATGTCACCTCCCCAATCAGCATCCACAAAGCATCTCAGTTCCAATAATGATTGTCCCCTTAAGCCCTTCACGTCTGTATAGCATAACCCAAGGTCAGACCATGAAGATAACAGATCACACGCTTCACCGCCATCCAATGCTCTTTTCCTGGCTTGGACATATACTTGCTCAATACTCCAACTACTTTACCAATATCAGGATGAATACAAATCATGGCATACATCAGACTCGCAACTACACTAGCATAAGGAACTAATGCCATATCTTTTTCTTCTTCTTTTTAGCCTTGGGACACTGGTCAACCGATAACTTAGAACCAGAAGATAGAGGAGTCAACATAGGTTTGCAGTCAGTCATCTTGAATTTCTTTAGAATATCTTCTATATACTTTCATTGACTCAACCATAATCGTCCTTTGTCATGCTCCCTCTTAATCTGCATACCCAAGATCATATTTGCAGCGCCTAGATCTTTCATTTCAAACTGCTTCGCTAGCAGTCCTTTCACAGTGCTAATCATCTTCAAACTATTTCAACGAGTAACATGTCATCAATATAAAAAGTTAGAATAACAAAGTCATCTTCTAACCTTTTCACATAGACAGAATGATCAGTACCGCAATGATCAAAGCCAATATTCACCACATAGACGAACTTCAGGTACCATATCCTGGGGGACTGCTTCAGGCCATACAGAGATTTATTCAGCTTGCAGACTAGCTTCTCTTTGCCTCTTACTACAAACCCCTCTAGTTGGTTCATTAAAATAACCTCAGGCAAATCACCATGAAGGAAAGTCGTCTTCACATCTAGCCGTTCCACCTCTAGGTCATATGCAGCTGCTACATGCAAAACAATCCTTATGGAGTATAACTTTGCAATAGGTGAAAACACCTCATTATAATCAATCTCTTCTGTCTGTTAATATCCCTTTGCAACCAACCGAGCCTTGTAGCGCTCAATTTCCCCATTGACACCAACCTTCTTTTTAAACACCCACTTGCAACCAATCGCCTTTCGATATACAGGTAGTTTATCCAAATCTCCAAGTTTGATTTTTCATCAGAGACTTCATCTCATCTTTCATGGCTTCCTCCCACTGTTTGGCATCCTCCGAGTTCCTAGCTTGTCTTATGGTGATTGGATCATCACCAGTAATATTTAAGGAATAACTATCAACACTAACATAGAGGATATAGTTTTCAAGTGTATACCTCTCAGATTGTCTTCTTTCCTATGTGGACCTCCTCAGCACTGGTGCTTCAACTTCAACCTTAGTTTCAGAATCTTCATCCTCAACCACGTTATGTTCAGCAGCTTGAAAATTTGAACTCTTGACTCCTACAGTGAGTTTATTGCATCCATTTTCAAACCCAAATCTAACTCCACAGTTTGTGGCTCTTCAAGAGCTTTTAAAAAAATCTCATTTGACATAGATTCCCTGAACACAACGTCTCTGCTGTAAATGACACTTCGAGTATCAAGATTCCATAACTTGTATACTTCGACGCCATCCTTGTACTAATGAAAATGCACTTCTCTGATTTACTATCAAGCTTGCTTCTTTTCTCGTTGGGTATATGCACATATGCCTCACAACCAAACACTCTAACATGAGATACTTCTGGCCTCTTCATACAAAGTCTTCTCCTTCAAGGCTGATGTAGGAGATATGTTATTCAAATAACAAGCAGTAGTGATAATGCATATTTTGTTACACTTATTTATTACACTTGGTTAATATTTTTAGGATTTATTTGGTTAAGTAAAGGTCTTTTGGGTCAAATTAGAAATCTAGATTTTTATTGGGTTTAATTGATTTTCGTCAGAATTTTCTAGATTTACATTACTTTCGTATTTTGGCCAAATCTCACACTACAGATGTCCGATTGACTCTGTTCTTGTTGCATTTTGCATCTAACAGAAAGGGCTACAATGCTATTTCAGCCACTAAAGCCCAATTCAGACGGGAAAATGGTCAAAACCTGATCCCAAGATGGACGTGTTTTGCTGGAAATTTCTTTTGACGTTTGGATTTAAGTTATAATTTTGAACCCAATATCATAAGGCCGAGAGCCATTATTTCTGTTTTGTTTCCTTTTATTTTGGGTTGTGATTTATAGAGCTCGAAGCCCAGCTCAATTAGGGGTTAAAAGGGCGAGAGTAGGGACCTTGTGGATAATCTTTCGTTTGAATTTGAATTTTATAGTTTTGAAATTAATATAATTTTCGTCTTTTCTCTCTCCTCTTTCTTTAATCAACCCAAGGGTTAAGGATTCCATGGTTGAATCCTGAGGACCTACTCCTCATTTTCAACCAAATTTGTTTCTCTTTCCAACTAGGTTTGACATCGCGCGCTTGTGGATGTTAAATTTGAGATACGCGATTGTGTTCTTGGGAAAGAGATTAGCCATTAGAGTTAATGGTTAAGTTGATTAACCCAATGAACTCAAGTCAAACGAGTTGATACTCCGCGATTGCGCAAGTAGACGCGCCGTATTTGACCAAACGCTAGGTGATCGTCTAGAGAGGGGTTCCTCAGTGAATGTAGGGATTCCAATTCGCTTAGGGTCAATCACAATTTGGTAATTATTTTTCCAATGATGGATATCCTTGGAATCCTAATTCTTCGGTTCGTTGCTTTTAATTTGATTATTCTCGTTTGTTATTTTATTTTTATTTCCGTTTAAATTGACAATCATATTAAAACCCCCCATATTAGTTTCCATTTTTATTTTGTTTTCGTTTCTCCTTAGTTTCTCTTTTATTTAGTTCCCATTTTTTAGGTTTTCGTTTTTATTTGATTCCCGTTTTTATTTAGTTCTTGTTTCATTTAGTTTCTGTTTTCATTTGGTTTCTATTTTATTTTTATTTTTATAACTGAGCGATTATGTTCCTTGCAAACTTCTTGAGAGACGACTCAGGTTGACGCTTTACTACAAAATTTTAATAAACCTGATTTAATGAATTTGCACGAGTTTGACAACTTGTGTCAAATTTGGCGCCGTTGCCGGGGAGTTTGCATCGTTCTCTATCGTTCTCCTCTTCCTCTTTTTGTTTCAATTATGCAGAAAATTAATCATAAGGAGCGGTGTGATAAGTAGACCGAGAGGAACTTACCATGTGGATGGATGGATATTGCCTCAAGCCTTTTTATGAGGGACCCCAGCTGCAGCCTGTGGAGGCACAAACCAGGCTCACTGGTGCCACTTACCCTCCCTAAGGAGGATATGAAGTCTTCTTTTCCTTTTTCTTTGCATTTTTAATTTCAACTTCAATTGTCAATAAATGGATTTTCTTTTTCTCTCTGATAATTGTTGAGATATATATGGAGTGAACTTGGATATATTGCTTTTGATAGATTATTCTGATCAAGCTTAATTCTTGACTCTTGGATTACATGACTTGTTGATTGATTTTGTGATGCTGATTTCATAACTTGGTTTGACCCTTGTGAGGTTTTGAGCCTGTATACATGGCATACATCTTCTGGCCATTCTTTATTTCTTGTGTGCTTCTGCTCTTGATCTTTGTTCTCTAGAACTTGCTCTGGTTCTTTTTGAAACTGCATTTTTCACTTACATGCATGAATATGATTGAGGCATTCATTTTTTTTTATTACCCACTTTAGCCAGATAGCCATCCCTTACATTATTATCCTTTGGTGAGCCCCTTCGAGCCTTTATATCCTTTGTTTCTTAAGCCACATTACAAGCCTAAGTGAATAACCAATTAATTCCACACCCTGGAGATTTACTGAGCATTGGTTTCGCTGTGATGTTGTGTTTAAGTGTGAGGGTTTGCCCGAGACGTGCAAAAGTTTAAGTGTGGGCGTGACCATCTTATTCCTTTCTACTATGTGTTTTGACTGTATTGATTAAAAAAACAAAACAAAAAAAATATATGTGTTTATTTCTGTCTTTACATTATCTTTGTTTTATTTTCTTAGTGTATTCTTAGCTTTTGGTCTTGTAGATTTCTGGGGTGTTTAACCTTCATTTCCATATTTCATCCACACATTTACCTCAGCCCCATTACAACCCTGCATAAAGCCCTTTTGATTTGTGCATGCATGTGACAGTAGCAGTGGAGAAGTAGAACTTGAGCAAGCCTATGGTAGAATGATTTTCTTGAGTAGATTTGAGTTATACACTAATTACCTGATACACTTAAGAGAAAAAAAAAATTGAGAGCATCTTGCAAGGAACTATTTTCTGTAATTGGCATGTGCAATTGAAATTAGCAGGTCTTGTGATTTGAGATTAGGGAAATTCTGTCCTGATTGGTTTATCTATTAAAGACTTGTGATCTTTGTGTATTTTTTGTATGCTTGGTAATTGTTAGAAAGGATTGGTTGATCTTAGTATTTGCTTTCTGTTTTAGTTTTCACCCAGGAGTGCAAAAAGATAAGTGCGGAGGAATTTGATAATGCCTATTTTGTTACACTTATTTATTACTCTTGGTTCATATTTTTAGGATTTATTTGAGTTAAATAAAGGTCTTTTGGGTCAAATTAGAATTCTAGATTTTTATTGGGTTTAATTGATTTTCGTCAGAATTTTCTAGATTTACACGACTTTCGTATTTTGGCCATATCTCACTCTACAGATGTCCGATTGACTCTGTTCTTGTTGCGTTTTGCAGCTAACAGAAAGAGACACAATATATTTCAGCCATGTGAAGCCCAATTCAAACGGGAAGATGGTCGAAACCTGAGCCCAAGATGGACGTGTTTTGTTGGAAATTTATTTTGACGTTTGGATTTAAGTTATAATTTTGAACCCAATATACATGAGGCCGAGAGACATTATTTCTGTTTTGTTTCCTTTTATTTTGGGTTGAATTTGTAGAGCTCGAAGCCCAGCTTAATTTAGGGTTAAAAGGGCGAGAGTTAGGGGTGGCAAAACGGGTCGGCCCGCCCCGACCCGCTCCAACCCGCCAAAAGTGCGTTGGCCCGCCCCACCTCGCCTCGCCTCTTGAATTTGGGTTGAAAACCCCAATCTGCCCCGTTTTATGGTGGCGGGTTGGCGGGTCAACCCATTTAAAAATTAAAAAATAATTAAAAATAAAAAATAAATTATATTTTATTAATATTATAATATTAATTATTTTCATATCACATTTCCCTTAGTTTTTTTTAATCTTAAATCTAAATGTATGCTAATATTTAGTCAGATATTCTTTACAAACTTGTTTATATCTCCATACATAAATTATTTTTGTCATAAATATAGTTTTTTTCTAGAGAGTACTAAGATAACAAAAAATTGGATATCACAAAAGCTTAAAAACAAATAAAATATTACCTAATAGTAAAATAAAAAAAAAATTGACCCGGCGGGCCAACCCGCGCCGACTCGCCGCCAACCCGTTTTGACCCATAACCCAACAGGGCGGGTTGAGGCAGGTTGATGGGTTGAAATATATAACCCAACCCGCCCTGTTTTAGTGGGTTGGCGGGTTGACCCGTCGGGTTCAACCCATATTGCCACCCCTAGCGAGAGTAGGGACCTTGTGGATAATCTTTCGTTTGAATTTGAATTTTATAGTTTTGAAATTAATATAATTTTCGTCTTTTCTCTCTCCTCTATTCTTTAATCAACCCAAGGGTTGAGGATTCCATGGTTGAATCTTGGGGACCTGCGCCTCATTTTGAACCAAATTTTTTTTCTTTCCAACTCGGTTTGACATCGCGTGCTTGTGGGTGTTTAATTTGAGATATGTGATTGTGTTCTTGAGAAAGAGATTAACCATTAGATTTAATGGTTAGGTTGATTAACCCAATGAACTCAAGTCAAACGGGTTGATACTCCGCGATTGCACGAGTATACGCGTCGTATTTGACCAAACGCTAGGCGATCGTCTAGAGAGGGGTTCCTAAGCGAATGTAGGGATTCCAATTCGCTTAGGGTCAACCACGATTTGGTAATTATTTGTCCAATGATGGATATCCTTGGAATCTTAATTCGTCGATTCGTTGCTTTTTATTTTATTATTCTCGTTTGTTATTTTATTTTTATTTCCGTTTAAATTGACAATCATATTAAAAACCCCCATTTTAGTTTCAATTTTTCTTTAGTTTCTGTTTCTCCTTAGTTTCTCTTTTAGTTCCCATTTTTTAGGTTTCCATTTTATTTGATTCCCGTTTTTATTTAGTTCTTGTTTCATTTAGTTTCCATTTTCATTTGGTTTCCATTTTATTTTTATTTTTATAACTGGGTGATTATATTCCTTGCAAACTCCTTGAGAGACGACTGAGGTTGACACTTTACTACAAAATTTTAATAAACCTGATTTAAATAATATGAGCGAGTTCGACAGTTCATGTCAAGTAGCCACTACTTTTCCCAACACTCAGCTGGCAAGCATGTACCGCTCAGCATACTCCATGCTTTCTCCATGAGAGATCGATTCAACCTCTCTACCACCCCATTCTATTTAGGTGAGTAGGGCATAGTCTTCTGCCTTGCAATCCGATTGCTCGCATAGAACTGATCAAATTTTGTTGAACAAAAATCCCCTCTCCTATCAGTTCTCACACCTTGATTCTTCGGTCAAACTGATTTTCCACCAAAGCCTTGAACTCGCGGAATTTATCGAACACTTTATCCTTTCTGCGCAAGAAATAGAATACCTTGATTTTCCATGTGACGCTGCAGGTGTAGGGCCAACACATCTCTGTGTATCAGGTCCAAAATTTCTTTAGCTCTTCCTCTTATGTTGTCAAAAGACACCCTATTTTGCTTTCCTTGCAGGCAATGCTCGCAAAATCTAAACTCCATATAGTAGCTCAGAACTCCATCTGCCAACTTCTTTGATGTCAGAGTCTCTAGACCTTTTCCTCCAATATGCCCCAACCTCCTATGCCATAACATTGCAATGTCTTCATTTGCCTATACAACTATGTAGCTTTCACCACTGAACATTGTGCTACCAGTAGTTTCCACAGTTTACCACGACCCTCTCCTCTTGCAATAACCAAAGCTCCCCAAGTCAGCTTGCAAGAATACTTGTCATTGCTGAAATTAATACTTGAATCTGCAATTCTACCAATGAAGATCAGATTTCTGGTAAGCCCCTGAATATGCATCGCATCTGGAAAATTCTTGATTGTTCCATCATTTATCTTCAACTTTACCTTCTCATGCCCCACAATAACATGAGTCGTGTCATCTCCCATTCTAACTGTACCGCTAGAATATGGTTCATAGATGCAAAACCACTCCCTATGAGGTGTCATATGAAAAGATGCTCCAGTATCAATCATCCAGTCATTGCAATTGCTATGATTGTCAAATGCCATATACAGGTCCCATGTACTATCTTTATCATCCTTCTTTGTACCATAAGAAGATGGTGGTGGATTATCTCGCTTCTCAAGACTATACTTTTACTTCTGCAATTCCTTCTCAAGTGTCCAACCTATTTCCACCTCCAGCACCTTACTTCATATTTATCACGAGACTTTGACCGTCCCTTTGATCTTCCTCTATGACCAGACTTTGATATGTCACTACTCCTCCCTCTAACAATCAGTGCCTCATTACTGGTACCTTCAGAACCTACCCTTCTCATCTCTTCAAACAACAAAGCAGTAACAATTATCTCGAACGACAATTTATTAACACTGGTACCGACGTGCTCCCAAGAGTTAGGCAGCAAACACAATAATGTTCATGCTTTAACCTCGTCATCCAGGTTGATATCTATAGACAAAAATTGTGCATAAATATTATTAAATTCATTGAAATGAGCAAAAAAGGAACAACTTTCGCTCATCTGCAGATTATACAACCTTCTTCTCAGGAACAACTTGTTAACGAGTGACTTAGTTTCATAGAGACCTCCCAGCATCATCCAGATTTCCTTCACAGTATTCTCAAAAGTTACGTTCACCAGAATGTTATCCGCTAGGTATAATCAGATCAGGCTTCATGCCTTTTGATCATCTCTGGTCCATGCCATCAACTCCTTCAATTCGCCTTGGTCCGACGTTCCATCACCGACAGTTTTAGTTGGTACCGATGGCTTCTCACGTTCGATCACGTACCACACCTCCCTGTCGACGAGCAAAGCCTCCATCTTCAGTTTCCATAACTTGAACCCCTTTCCTACGAACTTCTCAACCTCGATCTATGATTGGCCAGTTGACATCATCTGCAGATCAATTTACCATGTTTGTCTATGCTAAGAAAAAATTGAAATTAGAAAACCCTAATCTGCTGTCCCAGCCAGTCGCAGAACCACAGGTTTGATACCAAATTTTCGATATTAACAATCACACAACAAACACAAATAAAAAAAATAGAGAAAGGAAAGAGAAGTTCACATAGAGGTTTACCCTGGTTCACCTAATATAGGCTACATCCAGCTTGTCTGTACTATCTTCACCTCACTGCCACTCGTTATAAGTCCCTCGATTTACAAGGGAATATAAATAGGTTTTAGAAAATCCTAACATAAGCTGTTCATGGGCCCAAGCCCAAACTACTAAGAAAAAAGATAAATACAATGACTCAGCAATGAGTCATCAATGAGTTAGAGGCCCACAACAGTATCAGACCTCTACGGGCAGTTATCTTTCTATTGGCCCCGTCAACAAGAGTTCTCATCTAAATGCGAAGTATGAGCCACACCCAATAAAATTGAAATCATCTCAATGGGAATCAAACAAATTTCTTCTAAAAACTTCAGACTAAAACAGTACTTGCGATTTGTTTTACCTCATAGCAAACAGGGTCATTGTGATGCATCACAATGATGTTCCTCTTTCTTTACCTTGGAGTAGCAATATCCTAAAACAAACATTAGTTGAACCGTGTGAAGCCTTTTCAGGAAAACCTAGAGTAAAAAAGAAGCATCAAATTCTTTCAAACATTTGCAGTACAAAGAAAGACAAATGAATGGCAGAACCGTGTTAGTAACAAAATTGAATCAAGGAAAGTGAGAAATCAAGCCAAGGTAACTGTTATGGCCCTATATAAGGCCCATATATCCAAAAGACCAACAAAAGGCAATCATATGACAGCTGTGCAAAAGGACAGTTGGGCTTATGAGTAGGAGGCCCAAAACTCATATACCCACAGGTAAAACCTTATAAATAGGAGATAAAGCCAACAGGTATAACTGAACCTCTGTTTTTAACTATTATGTTGTCATTGTGCACATACATCTATGGCCAACGCTATTATAGTTGTGTATAGTTATCTGCTACCTCAAGTTATCTAATTCATAGATACCTGAAGAGAGTACTCGATCATAAATTGACTTACTAGCCCTTGGCTAGACACTTCTATCATTCAGACAAAACATTGGCGTCGCCTATGAGAAACAGATAAATTTCTACTCCCACGATCACCATAGCACGCATGTGAAGCGATTAACAACAGCCACCGTCGTCAAAACCTGGGCTCCCACAAGATCCTGTGATAGAGGAGATACCAACGAATGACCCTGATCCTAATAATCAACAGACGGTTGACTATGTTGTTGTCCGTGTTAGCAATGTGCATTCTGATTCAGCATCAACTCCAACAGTGAACCAAGATCCATCAATCCGAGTTGTATATGCTCGAGGAGTGCATCCAGATGCGTTGCAAGTCCCACTATAGACAAATAAGGATCAGCGCATTGCTCTTGACGCGATCAATTCCATGCTGCAAAGGATCGAATAGATGGAGAAGCGCGGAGGATCTTGGAAACAATATTGATCCAGACAAGAAATCCTGATCCAGGTTGCAGAACAACTCAGATCCTAGGTGACTTGCAGAGGGAAAAATCTCCCAGGAGGGTACATGAGCCGATCCAAGAATGCGGCAGAAATGATCGCGTCAGAGGGAGAAATTTTGGTGAGCCGATCCAAGAGCGCGGTAGAAATGACCGTGTTACAGGAAGAAACCTTGATGAAGGAAATAGTGCTTAGGAAGAATGCATTTACCGAGATGATAGATTCGACCAAGAAAAAGCATTAGATAGGCATAACTGAGGTAGGCATCTCAGTAGAGAAGATGGAAGGGATAACTTTAATAGGCCCATCCGAGATAACACTTGCAGAGAAAATGCCTACCAAGATAGTAGAATTGGCAGAAGTAGAAGAGATGAGTATAATCAGCTTGAAATAATGGTGGAAAGAGACCAAAATCTGATCTCCAGAAGCCAAGACTTAACTTGTATTTATTGGAGAAAATATCATAGGGCACAATACAACAACATTCCCTTCACAGACGAGATGTTGATGCACATTTCCCAGAGAACCTTAGCTTGGCAAAGTTGCCAAAATATTATGGAAGCTAGGACCCCAGGTCCATCTTGATGCCTTTGATACGAAAATGTATATCAAAGGAATTGAGGAGCTACTGATCACAAGATTGTTCGCAATAACTTTGACGGAAGCCGCACAGACATGGTTCTCGACGTTTCCTACAGCTTCAATTGGGTCGTTTGAAGAGTTTAGAGGCAGATTTCTACTAAACTTCGCTACTAGTAAGAAGCAGCCGAAGCCAGAATTCGCTCTAGGGAATATCAGACAACAACCTGGGGAATCACTCCAAAAGTGTTTAGACCACTTTAAAGAAGCGGCATTCTAAATGTCGGGGTTGCAAGAGAACATTCATGTACACTTGGTTGTAGCCGAGTTACATGGGTCTTCTAGATTGGCAAAATCTATCTATAAGGAGCTGATTAGAACATTGGTAGAATTTATAGCTCGGTCAAAAAAGTACCTTGAGCTGGAACAAATGCAATTAGAAAACTTGGACCCCAGAAGAAGTCCTTGAAGGACTAAAAGACTCGGAAACATAAAGCAAGTTGACTTTTGTGGAGAATAATAGCAGATAAACCACCAAGGGGAAGGTACAAAAAATATGCCTCCCTCAATCTACCGCGGTCCCAAATTCGGAGAGAGGTAGCTCTTACCGAGATGAAAGAATAGATCAACCTCAGCCATTGTTAAACAAGGGCGGATTAGACCAATCAAAATATTGTGTGTTTCATGATGGACCTGGGCATACCACTGATGAATGCTGGGACTTAAGGGATGCAATTGAAAAATACATTAAGGATGGAAAATTACACTAATACCTAATCAAAACGCAAGGATGGAAGAACAATAGGAAGAGAAAGAATCGTAACTTGAGCCCGATAGAAGAAAAGAAACCCCAAGAAGAAAATAAAGGCAAAAGGCGAGATTGCCACAATGAGGAGTTTGTAAAACTAGAGTTCGAATGCAATATTATCAGTGGTGCGTTGGGGGTGGAGGAGATAAAGTGAGTTCCAGGAGGAATTATTTAAGAGAGGTGCTCTTAGTGAGAGAATGACCTAAATTTAAAGAAGATTCCAATAAGCCATGACCTCCACTCTTGTATTTTACAAAAGAGGAATTGGAAGATGTGGTGCTAGGGCATGTAGATGGCATTGTCATTACTGGCACTCTAGTAAATTGTCGAGTCAAAAAAATGTTCGTTGATCCCAGTAGTTGCACAGATATCATCTTTTGGGAAGCATTCAAGAAAATGAATCTAGATGAAGAAGATTTAAAGCCATATAAAACTACTTTGATTGTATTTAATGGGAAAATACAACTCCGAAGGGTTACATCGACCTTAGACTAATTCTGGGGACGAAGGAGTTATTTAAGTCAGAACGAGTAAGGTTCATCGTAGCCAACTTTCCTTCGCCATATAATGTTATTTTGGGAAGACCAATCATTCATGATTGTCATATATATTTGGTTCCATTAAACACCAAAAGTTGAAAAAGGTGAATAGGCATAATGAAATAATCACCATCAAAGGAGATCAGAGGGAATCACGGAAGTGTTATTTCATGTTTGTAAAGGCAATAGAAGATGGATCAAGCTCTCCAACTCGGATAAGGGATGGAGATAAAGCAATGACTAAAATAGAAACTCGACCAGAAGAATGCGATCAAAGTGGTGGAGTTAAATATAAGGGAAGAAACTCTATTACTAAGGCCGGAGCCAGATGGAGAATTAGAAGAAGATTCAATTGGACAAGATCTCAGCTAAAGGATTAAAGTCGGCAAAGGACTTAACCTAGAAACAAAGATAATATTGAATGAATGCTTAAAAAGAAATAATGATGTTTTTACTTGGAATTCATCTGAGATACCCGGGATTGATCCAGAGTTTTGTTTCCATAAATTATCCATGTATCCAGGTGCTAAGCCAGTGACACAAAAGAAAAGGAAACTTGGGCTAGAACGACAGCAAATATTGGAAGACCATGTAAAGGAGTTGTTTGAAGCTGGATTCATAAAAGAAATACAGTATACCACTTGGTTATCCATTGTGGTAATGGTAGAAAACCTAATGGTAAATAGAGGGTCTATATGGACTATACCGATTTAAATAAGGTATGCCCCAAAGACTCATATCTATTGCCAAATATTGATCAATTGGTGGATAGTTCATCTGTGTCCTTGTTGCTGTTATTTATGGATGCTTACTCTGGATATAACCAAATTCCCTTATATCTGGATGAACATGAAAAAATGCCTTCATTTCAGAAAAGGAAAATTATTGTTATACTATCATGTTTTTTGGATTAAAAAATTTAGGAGTTACTTATCAGAGGATGATAAACCGGGTTTTTTAATAACAACTTGGTAAAAATATTGAAGTATACATTGACAATATAATCGTCAATCAACGGAGCTCACAACACATATACAGGATCTGTAGCAGACTTTTGGCAAACTTAGAATGTTTAATATTAGGCTGAATTCGGCCAAATATGCCTTTGGGGTTCTCGCAGGAAATTTTTTGGGGTTCATGTTGACTCATAGAGGCATTGAAGCAAACCCGAACAAGTGCAAAGTTATGATTGAGATGAAGGCTCCGAGGAATAAAAAAGAAATACAAAAGTTGAAAGGAAGGTTAGCAACTCTCACTAGATTCCTCCTGCGCTCAGTTGAAAAGGCTTTGCCTTTCTTTAGGTTGTTGAAGAAGGAGGTGAGTCATGGATGAACCTCGGAGTGTGATGCGCATTTGAGGAGATAAAAAAACACGTAGTTGCACCACCTATATTGTCAAAGCCAAGGCTGGGAGAAGCATTGATATTGTATTTATTTGTTAGAGAAGCTACAATAAGCGTGGCTTTAATTAGAGAAAATGAAAATGGTCAAGAGTAGATATACTTTGTGAACAGAGCTCTCCAAGGTTCTGAATTAAGATATCAGAAATTGAAAAAGGTAGCATTTGCTCTGCTCATTGTAGCAATGAGACTTCGACCATACTTCCAAGGGCATATAATTTAAGTTAGAACAAACCAACCCATTCGGTAGGTGCTCCATAAGCCGAATTTAGCAGGTAGAATGATGAATTGGGCAATTGAATTGCCTAAATTTGACATTGTGTATGAAGCAAGAAAGGCCATCAAATCTCTGGCCCTAGCTGATTTTGTTATGGAGGTCACCTCGGCTCATGAAGGAAACTTAGCATCTCAAGATATTTCAAAGATTTATGTTGATGGCTCATCCAATACAAAGGGAAGTGGCGCCAGGGTAATTATCCAAAGCCCAGAAGGGATATCAATAAAGCATTCTCTTCACCTAAACTTCCCGATCTCCAACATCCATGTTGAATACGAGGCTGTCATTGCCGGACTCCAACAAGCAAAAGAATTGGGAGCAAAGAAAATTAAAGTTTTCATTGATTCGCAATAACTCATATCTTAGGTTGATGGTAGTTATCAGACAAAGGGCCTATTGCTGGAAAAATACTTAAATATGGCCAAACAGTTGATGGCTGAGTTTCAAGAAGCAGAGGTCAACCATATTGCCAGAAGCGAAAACAATAAGGCTAATATCTTATCAAAGTTGGCAAGCACAAAAAATATGGGACATCATAGAACAATAATAGAGCAAAATATTCCAGAGCTGCATAATGATGATCACGACTATGGAAGATTGGAGGTCACCAATCGTGGCCTATTTGGAAAAGGGTATACTACCCCTTGAAAGAAATGAAAGTAGGAAATTAATCCGAGATGCATCTACATATACTATGATCGAAGGTCAACTATATAGAAAAAGATTACATTCACCCCAGCTGAAGTGTTTAAACTCGGATGAAGCTGAATATGTTTTGTCCGAAATTCATGAAGGAATTAATGGCCAACATATGGGAGCCAAGGCTTTAGCTCGAAAATCCCTCTGAGCCGAGTATTACTGGCCATCAATAGATGAAGATGCAAAGGAGCATGTCAGGAAATGTGATTGATGCCAAAAGCAAGGTAGAAATCTCCTACCTCCTCCAAAAGAGTTAAGCATTATCACAGCTCCATGGCCTTTCTTTAAATGGGGGATGAATTTATTAGGACCATTCCTAGCAGCTGAAGGGCAGCTACGATGGTTAATTGTACCTGTTAATTATTTCACAAAATGGATAGAAGCCGAGCCAGCAACTACCTTCACCTCGACTCAAATTAGCAGATTCTTTGAAAGAAACATCATTTACAGATTCGGTATCCTGGCCGAGATTGTTATGGATAACGGAACTCAATTTGAAAACAAAATCTTTAAAGAGCTAATGCTGACCTTCACATCCGACATCGCTTTGCGTCATTTGAGCACCCTCAATCAAATAGCCAAGATGAAGCGGCTAACAAAATAATTTTTAATGGTTTGCGTAAACATCGGGTAAAAACGGATTTGAATAATCAATTCTGATTAAAAAATTGAGTTAAAATGCAAGCTAAGCCAAGATTTTGGAATATTAAAGCAGGAAACTCGAAAACAAAATTGAGAACAAACTCAGCAATTTTCAACATAAAACCTTTCAAGATTAAGCCGGCATATCGGCCCTTAAAAGAATGGAAAGCATAATCTATGACTGGTCTAACACTTCAGTCATTTCAGCAGCAAAATTTTGGGCGACGACCTCGGCAGCGTCAGTGATTTCCACATTATCATCCGCATCTAAGTTATCATCAAACAAGGGAAGAACAAATCATCCATCTTTGATATAATCAAAATGATTCAATTTTTCATTGCTGAAAGATATATCTGGGTTAAAAAACTTGATCTGATTAACAGCATTGGTGAAAGCAACCTCAGTCGTGTTCTCCAGCATGGATTGACTATAATCATAGTCAATGCATAGATTTTCAAGATCAGCCTTTAACTTCTCATGTTCAGAAGTTAAGTTGTCTAAGACTGATTCTTTTTCATGCAGTACCTTCGATCTTTCCTTCAAAAATTTGACAATAATATCTTTGTCAGCTTCAAGGATGAAAGAATCGAAAACAAATTTCAAATCATCCTTGGACTATAGTAGACTGGTCTTCAGCTCGGTAGAATAATCAATTAGACTTTGGCGTTCTCCCACTACCTTGTCTTATTCAACACCTAATAAGTCTGCTTTTGCCTGCAGCTCTGTATATTTTTCAAGCAAAATTGAATAAGGCTTCAATAAGGATGCCACCTTATATGCATAAAGCTCGACTTTCTAAAGCTCCTACATCTCAGTATTCAACAACATTCCAGTACAAAAAAGGGGGGAAGGACGATGAGTTACACCATGAGGCTCGGTTGCAACACCAGATTCCCATAAAGTCCCTCTCCTTAATCCAGCGGGTAGAGAAGGTACATATTTCCCTTTCTCCACTGTAAACATTGATTTTGAAGTAGTCCCGCTTGGGATCTCAGATTGGGCAGCTTTTGACTTCCCTATGTTCGTATGTTCCTCTGTAAGATCCAAAACCGAGGTGGCTGCAACAGAGGTCTTTTGTTTTTTGGCTACTGACTTAGAGGAGCATGTTGATTTCTTCTTGAGAGCCAATATATAACTCGGCTCGAACGCCTGTGAACCTACAATATAGGATTATAATTAGAGAACGATCAAATACCCCGGCTAAAGGGGGCAGAAATAAACATGAATGTAATTAAACATAACATACTAGATGGTTTGCTTGGACTGGCCTATGCCCTAGATACAAGAGAGGCAACGCTGACATGGCAATGCATAGTGACATGATTCAATAATGTGTCAACATCGATCTTTGAAAGTCTTAATTTGAGGTCGGCTGTCATTAATAAGTGATGCTCTCGAGACCAGTAGAGAGGAAATCTCTCTTCTACCCTGTCTAAAGATACAAACCAAGGGCATTGCCCAACCTTAGCGACAACCTTGAAGAATGATCCCTTAAAGTCTTTGAAGGAATCAGAATATACAGAAAATAGCTTCCTTGAAGGGCGGCCAGGGATATTGGGGCAGCCACTAATATCGGTCCACGCTTTTAACTCAGGTGATTCAAACCCAGTTCGTGGAGTATAAACGTTAAAAAAAAGAAAGAAAAGAGGTACGATGCAGGACAAGTTTAGGGATGGACATAATTGTTCAAAAGCTACTACATATCCCAGCCATTGGGGTATTTGAGTGGGAGCAAGACAAATATAGTTCAAAAGGTCTACTTGGAACTCGGAAAAAGGAAATTGAAGTCCGACCTTCGTGACCAAATCCCCGATAAAAGAAAAGGGAAAGGGGCTCCTCTAAATTCCTCCCTGATCAGACCTCCTTCGATCTCTATAGGTGGGAACACGCTGAATCCAACAGGGTTGCCAATAGGAAGCCCGATTATATCTTCAACGCTCATATCTGACTTGAAGCTTAACACCTCAGCAGTAACCCAGGGTTATTAGTTGATTAAGTCAGCGCTAGGAAGTGCTGATCCTTGATCAACAAGAGTTACCTTGATTCCTAATTCTATAGAAGGTGACTCCATAAAAACCTAGAAAAATAAAATTTGGAGATTTAAACAAAAGGCACATGTACCTGAACTAAATAAAATAGTACTAGATGAGCTAGAAGTATCATCCAAGATATCAATAGCAGGATTTACACTATCAGAAATAGGACCCGACTCCTGAGTTTTATCTTGATGAGTGCAACTACCTAAGACTATATCAGCCATTGAATCGTTGCCTTGCTCGATAAATTTGGCTCCCAAATACACACAAGAAAAGCAAAGCTCGGAGCTTAGTTTAGTTGATCTAGTATTTACAATTGGCAAAGGCGTTTTCATTTTTGGTTGGTAATCAGGCACATGGACATTCTTAGAAAGGGTGCTCGTAAGATAAGCTAAAGATGACGACTCTGCCATCTTTGAGGCTGGTCCCCTAGATGTTCTAATATCTTCAGCACCAACTCTTCCTTGTCCGTGACCTCTGCTTGAAGAGGGTTGGGATCCATATCTTTTTTCACCCCTTCCACCTCCATACCCCTGCAGCATTGCATCCCGTTTCTCTTCTTCAGTTCGAGGTCTTCCAAAAATCCAATATCTTAGACATGGAGAAAGATTTTGGATGAACCTTTTTTCCTCCTCATCGATCTCATCACTTCGACCGAAGCTACGAGGACAAGTTGGTTTACCCCTATCTCTGAAACTTCCCTCACTCATACTAAAAATGGGTGTAAAAAGGGAGCAAAGAGTATGTTACATTACAATCGGTCTCTTACAATGAAGGTCTACAAAACCAGGCATATCAGAAAAATAGAGTACAAAAAAGATCGAAATACAACCAACAATCAAAAACCAACATCCAAAATTCCATCATTAAGGTTTAAAATTCAGAAATATATCAAGGCATGCAAGTAGTTAATTGCAACGACAATGAATAAAGTCAATGTGTGATGGAAAAAATACCCGATGAAGTTGGAGATGCAGAAATGGAAGCGTGCTAAGAAGATGAAGATGATGACAAATATATTGAAAAGCTCTCGAATATAGAAGGTACCAGAAAAGCAAAGATTGCCCAGAATGAGGATATATAAAGGAGAAAATCAAACGGACAAAACCCGTGAAATGAAAAGGCAAGGGTAAAGGTGTAATATCCATACTAGACAAGATAGTTGCGAGACGTATTGGCAGTTTGAAATGAAAATGCAAATGATGTGCGATGGTTTATGGCACACATTAAATGAATAAAAGAACGCCACTTGGAAAGAGGTTATCATTGCTTGGAAGAAATGAGGACTCCAAAAGCCAGTCCAAAGTAACAATCTGGCACATGACGCAGTTAGATACAACTGAGAACTACATAAAATACCGCCTTTGGAACCCGAGATATGAGGTTGAGAGAGCAATATTAGATTGGTTGTTTTAAATTATCTTCAGCTTACTCTTACAATTCGGATACCTAAGCCGAGAAGCCAGAGAACTGAAAGCATAACCCAGAGCCTTGAATGGCTGAGTTACCTTGGCTATACATGATGAAGATAAAGATAACCTTGAAATAATGCATCTCAATATCTTGAATACTCAAGCTATTCAGCTGGGGTCAATAATTACAATTGTATAGAAATATGATGAGATGTGGTTATAAATTGAAAGGAGGCAAGCTCGGAGAAAAGCTTAAGCTAAATTACATAAACAAGGAATCTTGACTACCATAAGCCATATAAAAATTTGGTCTCAAAGACATTATGCACCCTAATAGCTCGGACAACCCAGCTACTCCGCATATATCCAAAAGCCTAACAAAGGGCAATCACATGACAACTGTGCAAGAGAATAGTTGGGCTTATGAGTAAGAGGCCCAATATATCTACAGTTAAAATCTTATAAATAAGAGATAAAGCTAACAGGTATAACTGAATCTTTCTTTTTAACTGTTATGTTGTCACTGTACACATATATCATCCCCTTTGGATAATGTCATTATAGTTGTCCACAATGATATGCTACCTCAGATTATCTAAACCATAGATTCCTGAAAAAAATACTCAATTATAAATTGACTTACTTGCCCTTAGCTAGACATTTCTTTCATTCAGAGAGAACACTAACAAACATAATAATAATATAATAACGGCGATAATGCAATCCTCAGAATTTTAAATCTTGCTAAATTTCTAAGCATCTATATATTTTATTTAACATAATCATGCATCTAAATTCAAACAATCCCAAGGTCTTTTTCCCCTTGAATCAACCACAGAAACAGGGAATGTGCATTATTTGAACCGTTCAAGTTCGTCTTCCTTAAATGGCGGGTACAGAAATAGGAAAAGAATAATGGCCAAAGAGATTGCAAGTCATTTCTACCCCGCCCATATCCGACTCGTTAAAAACAAGTTGACTTCTTAGAAGGTCACAGCACCATTTTAAAATTTTTTAACAAAAGAATTGCTCAGTTAAAGTTGATTAGATAAGTTTTTTTAAAGTAATGCAGTCGAACATGTCGCATATGCTGACGGGATTAGTCCCGTCACTGACACTGACGGGACTCGTGCCACGTCAGCGCCATGTAGGCAGTCTCATTATCGTAAAACTTCAGAAGGTCATAACTTGTGACTCGGGTATCCAAATCAGATGATTTTTTTTTGATTTCACATAAATTTTCGAGATCTACGCAATGACATCTAATTTGACATATTTTATCTCCCACAAACATAGTTTGAAGATCTTCTGGATTTAAACGCGTGATTGTGATACAATTGTTACCAATTCAAATTATGTTTGTGAGAGATAAAATATGTGAAATGATATGTAATTGCGTAGATCTTGAAAAGTTATGTGAAATCAAAAAAAAATCATCTGATTTGGATACCCGAGTCACAAATTATGATCTTATGAAGTTTTATGGTAACAAAACTGCCAACGTGGCACTGACGTGGCACGAGTCCCGTCAGTGTCAGTGACGAGACTAGTCCCGTCAGCATATATGACATGTTTGACTGCATTACTTTAAAAAAACTTATCCAATCAACTTTAACTGGACAATTCTTTTGCTCAAAAATTTTAAAATGATGTTTTTCCCCCTCTTAGAAAGATTTTAAATCCCTTTTCATTTACTAGAATTCCAAAGTTGAGGTGGGGGAATTCTATCCGAACTTCGAAGTCAAAACTCTTCCGTACAAATACCTAGGGTGTAGGCGTGTAGCCTTCAATGAATCAATTACAATTTACAAACTTATCATGATTGTGACATTTTATTAAAAGTTATATTCACTGTACCATCACACCTTGTCTTTGTGTTCTAATACTCTTGCTTTTAGTAATATAATATTACCACATGTGATTAATTAATTAACTCCTCCATTCAAGCACCATCCCAAAGTATGCACAAAAGATGGCACAGAGGAATGACTTGGTCACCATAAGAAGTTTATGCGGTCAAGGCTAGCATGCACCAACAACTTGTATCCTTCATTTTTCCAAAGGTGTACGTGTGTGTATTAACTACATCTATTGGATCTTTAAAGAATTTTACTTAGGACAAATCATGGGCACCTAACATTGCAATATAAAGCCGTACCACACAAAAAAATCACAAAGATAACATTTACACTATTATTTGAAAATTTGTGAATGAAATAGTCAAAGTAATTAGACTTATCATATATGTTATTACAAATGACAGTTGGTTGAAGTTGTAGATACTTGATTTCGCTTATACAAATTCTTGGACTCAAATTCTTGTGAATGCAAAAAAATTTCTTTAGGAGAGCTAACATCATCATGATGTGGATGTTCCAGTCTCGAGCATGATTGCCTTCACAAATTTCCAAAAAAAAAATCATATATATTATTATAGTTAAACTTTTTTTTGTTAATATAATGATAATTATGATTAAATTATAGTATAAGAAATTTAACATTTAAAAACACTCCTAAACATTCCCGTTAACAAAAAGAAATGAAAAAATAATAATTTTCAAGCTTTACCAAAATTACTTAACGTACCATGATTACGAAGAATATTTATTGAAACCGTATTAATTCATCCATCGTGAGTGTAAATTTTTGAGAATAGACACGAGGAAATACAAAACAAGAAAAACTCCATTCTTTTATCGTGCAGAAACACAAAATAAGAAAAACTTCTATTCTCTTATGAAATGATATATATATATATATATATATATATATATATATATATATATATATATTACCTACCTATTTTTTTTTTTTTGATAACATATTACCTACCTATTTAATCTTCTTAATTTTATTACACTTGTAGTATCGTTAAATTTGATTCAAATCAAGGGTCCCAAACACTTTAAAATTAAACAAAAGTCAACAACTACATAGAGACACTACAAGAAAAAATCTTAATAGTGTCGCAAATTTCGTCATACGAAATTTCGTCACAAATTCTTGAGTCGCAAATTTATTTGTGACAAAATTTGATTATTTGTGTCGAAAATTGTCATTTGTGACGAAAATTTTTGTCACAAATAAACTTTTTTCTTGTAGTGAGACTCCCACACCTCTATCTCTAATTAATAAAAGACTAAATACCATTTTCGGTCCTCAACAAATTTTACGATGCCCGCTTTAGTAACTAGCAAATAAAAAGGCTATTCGTGTTCCCTAAAAAATTCAAAGTGGACCCATTTTAGTCCTTTTGAGGGACTAATATGGGTCTTTTTGAATTTATGAGGGATCACGATTTCAACTAAATGGATCCATTTTGAATTTCGTAGGGACCATGAATAACCTTTTTATTTGCTAAGGACTAAAGTGGGCATCGTGAAATTTTCTGAGGACCAAAAATTGTATTTACCCTTAATAAAACTTTTTCATGTTAAATTGTTGAGTAAAGTCCATTTTGGGTCCCTAACAAAAAACACGGTCCTCACTTTAGTCCCTCACAAAAAAAATTAATCGTCTGGTCCCTATGAAATTTAAAGTAGACCAGTTTTAGTCATTTTGAGGAACTAATGTGGGTCTTTTTTTTAAATTTGTGAAGGACCACAGTTTCAACTAAATGGATCTACTTTGAATTTCTTAGGGATCTCGAGACTAATTTTTTTTAAGGGATTGAAGTAGGGATCGTATTTTTTGTTAGGGACCCAAGTGAGACTTTACTCTAAATTATTTCTTGTATTTGGCTTCTTTATTGTTCAATTATTTTTAAAAAAAAAACGAAGCAGAAGAATCGAAAAATTGTTAGAATGTGTTGAAGTTAAATTAATGGGACTTTGCAAAAATGTAATATGAAACTTCTCGAAGAGAGAAGAGTGGGAGAGAGAAAAAAATAATATAATATAGAAAGTGTTACAAAATAAGAGAAGATGAATGAGAAAGGGATCAGACATATTACAAGACTAAGTATAACAGCTCTCACTGTCAAATAATTGACAACAAATTAATTAAGTGTTTAAGTGAGATTTAAACACGTATTCAAGTACCCGATAAATGGTAAATCATGTAATTGACATGATAATTATGTTAAGAATATAGTTCATGTCAGACAAGTCTATAGGACCCTAAGATAAGTATAAGGTATATGTGGGGACATAGATGTTATTATGAGAAAAGTCAGTATTAATTTGATAATTGACCAAGGTGAAGTCAAAGGTTGGTTTTGATGATGTGATTAAATTCTATGATTAATTTCAAGGGTTCAAAGTGATCTTATCTTGATCAAACTATGTCTAGATTAATTTCTAAAAATTGGTCAAAGTAAGGAAAATTGATAACTGATGAAAGTTGGTTTAGGTCAAAGTTGAATGTAAAGTTGTTAAGTTTGTAAGATAACTTAACTTTATGAATTCTTTGCACGATTTTTGATGTATGATTGATTGTTTGAGACCTTATATGCTTTATATTCTTAAAGGTCAAAGTTAAGTGTTGACTAACCAATAAGAATCAAGGTTGACTAGTCTTGAACAAATGGACCAATGGTTATTAAGTTTGAAAGTCCTAAAGTGGTCAAAATGCCAAGTAAGCTATCCTAATCACCCTTGGCCTTGGTTGGACAGTTCCTACAAATGTGAAGGACCTATAAGGTTGTAGAAAAAGGTGACAAAGCAAGTGTAAGAATAAAGGACCAATAGGATGTTAACTTGTGTAAAAGTTAAAAAGTAAAAGTTTAAGTAACTTTATGATTTTCCTAATTGTGCAACCGGTCACCATATTGTTTCTAAGTGTCCATATGCTTCATGGTTACTTTCTTCCTTGTCTTCTCCTCACATGGCCGAACCATAAGAGCTAGAGTGAGAAAGTTATGTTCTTGGAATTTCAAGTAGTTTTTGGAGAAAACTCATTACACAAAAGTTGTAGAGCGTGATCTTATGAGTTGGAATCTATATTTTTTTCTTGCAGAGCGAGAAACTCTCATCCAAAGAGTGTTGGCACTATTCATCTAGAGAGAGAAAGTTAGGGTTTTTGAAAATTGGTTGGTGGAAAAGCAAGGATTCCATTTAAGGTATTAATTGCTAATTTTGATGGCTGGAAGATGCTTACTTCTGAAGTTAAAGTTTGGTTAGAGTTTATGATGATCATGTAATTTTGATGTGGTTGAAGTTGTTCTGAGTTTGTATGTTAATTTTATGAAAAACTATGCCTTGGAATTGATTAAAACAAGTTAAAGAATCTTGTAATTTTACAAGACATATTTCGGCCATTTGAAGTATAATTGTGTGAATGATGGGGTTGATGAAATGTAAAAATCAAATTAAGGTTCTAGGATAATATAATGATGAATGGTTAAAGAGAAATTAAGTGAAAAATGGAAGATAAAGTCTCAGAAATCTAATTAAGGCCATTCGGCCATATTGAATTAAAATGGCTAAGATTGTTAATTAATTTTGTTTAATTAATAAAAGTGTACTTAGTGTATGTTTAATTAAGATTTGAAATGGTTTTTGTTGAAAAGAAATCAAATTGAAGACATATGAACTTATTAAGTGTCATTGGAAAAGTATAGAATGTAATGTCAAGTAATGATCATGTAAGTGAACTAAAGTGTTTAATGAATTGAGTAATTAATTGAAAGAAAAGAATGCATAAAAATTCATGATTTTGATGGTGGTCAATTCAGCCATGAGATTTAAATATCATGGTATATTATAAAATTTAATTAAAGGTTATGTGATGTTTGTATTGTGAAATCAAGTAAGTTCAAGTGGTGTTAAAGTAGTTTAAGCCTTAATAAAGTGATAAGTACTTACTTGGGTTAGTGATTAACTAATTAGACATGTGGGTTCAAGGTTAAGGTATGAAAATTGGTTAAGACTTGTGTGGTATGACAAGATCTGTTAATTGGAAAGTCAATTGGAAGTCAAGGAAAAAGAAGATAAAAAGGATTACCAAGTGGGTTATTAAGTTAATGTGTAAATGATATTTGGTTACATAGTGTTATGTACTTTTGATTGATGATGAATTGTATTTTATCAGAGTTTAAACGGACACAGTAGATGGACGTAAAGAGTGCAGGTTGTTGGACAACGGTGTATAAATAAGAAGCTGAGCAAGTAAGTTCTTGGTTTAGGAGTTTTCTCTGTCTTAATGTTTTGCCATAATCAAATAGATGGTTATGGTTTCTGTATGAAATATCTGTAAGAAATGTTAATTCTTGCATAGATTGCATTCATATAGGATCAATAATTATATATGAATGATATTATTTAATTAATAACATTTGATTATATTTATTCTATATGCATTAATTTAATTTACTATAAATGAACTATGTTATGTTTGATGGATGACATGATATGAAATTGTATAATTTGTTATGTTTAATATGCTAAACGTTTGATGCATTTATAACATGTGCATTATGCATAATCATTGTGAATAATATGTTATTTGATGTAATATGCATGATTTTCTGTTACCACTAAATGAATGATGTTGAACCTGAATTTGTAAATAACATGTTGTAGTGGTTTTTACAAATTGATTAATGTATTATGTAATATGATTTGTGTGGTTTTCTATGTTTTGCTGATATTTTCTTTGATTGTGGTTGTGTTTGAAATTATGTATTCAATGTACTTAAAGTACTGTGAAGATTCTGTTACCAGTAGGAAACTATTGTGTTGTAATGAGTCTTTTTAATTGATTAAAGAATGGTGTATAATTATAGTACACGAATATAAAGGATTTTGAATTGAAATAAGAATGTGGTGATTAATATATACCATATGTATATGAGAATTCCCGTTTGGTCGTACAAGTAGCGATTTTTCATAAAAAGGATAGCTCTGGTGGAATTTATGAGAATAAATATGATTATGAAAGTATATGATTTTCAGTATGTTCTGACATGTTATCATAAGCTCTAATATGTTCTGAGATGTTCTGATTTGTTATGATAAGTTTTGATGAGTTCTGATTTGTTCTGATATGTTATGATAAGTCTGATGTGTTCTAATGTGTCCTTGATGCTTATATACAAATGATACTATGCTAAAATTTTAGGCTAAATTACAATTTAGCACCCTATACTTAGACCTTTATTCAAAAAAACCACCCTGTACTTTTTATTAAACAATAAACTGACTCACACTATATGATTGTAACAATTAAGCATATCTGTTAAATTTCCATCCAATTCCGTTGAGTTATCACTTGATGCAAGTTGGAAAGCCCTTTTGCTAGAACTAGGGTAACAAAGGTTACTCGATTCCGTCCTTCTCTCCCATCCCCATTCTCTTCTTCTCGCGGTGAGCTTCACGCATTTGTCTCAAGACCTTCCCTCAGACATGTTTTCATGGCTTTGCTTTATTTTCAAATTGCTCAATGAAGCTCTTCCATGACTTTTTTTTATATCTTCTACACGTTACGTTAACATTTTACTCCAAATTTTGGTAACTTTCAAAGAGATTAATAAAACTTTGTTTGCTGACACGATGAAGTATTGTATGGCAGCCTTTACAAGGCCTTATTACGCTTCAGTGTTTTGCGGGCGATAGCTTCGTCATATGTCACCCATTCCAACTATGCTACTTGAGAATATAATTGAAATGCATGCTTCTAAAATTGATCAACCCAATTAGCTGTGGAATCTAATATAACTTCTTTGTGTTCTGTCTTGTACTTAGCCTGACAACAATCGAACAAATCTCCTATACTCACATGTGACTGTCATATTTAGAACATTGTTGTAGACTGCTTGGAAAAGGCAGACGTGAGGATAAATCATTGTATGTTATTGAGAGACAAACATCAGAGTAATTTGCCAATGATTATTACAATATATTTTGTTAAACTTATACTCAACCATGTAGTTGATTAATACCTCTGTTTTTGCTTCATTTTAGCATTAATGTCAACATACACAAAGATAAGGATAAATTATGGGCTCCAATAATTGTAGATTAACCACATAACTATGTGCAAACATAAGGATAAAATATGAGACCAAAAAGAGCATGGGGTAATAATGGTATTATAACACCATATTGTCATAGCATCAGATAACTTCATAACCTCAATGTTGTAGATGAACAACAATCCTAATGCACTCTTAACAACCTCTAAAACTATAAGAACTTGTAAAATTGTAATAGCCCGTTGTACACCGATATTGTTAACATTAATTATGATATTAAGCGGAGTTACAATCACAACAGTTCATTTATAAAAATGCGAGTAAACATTTTTCGTTTATTACGCGAGCGTTTAAAACAATAAAAAGCGTAATAAATAAAAGTTGTGATCGTAATTGTAAACTCTTTGCGGAACAATTATTTAAACTACTTTTATAACTTATATTACATCTCTCAAGTCACTAAGGGGTTCCCTAAACCCACTTAGCTAAAATCTCACTTTTATGTTTTCCACCTACCCGAACATGGTTCAGTCATTAATTTTCTGCTGACAAACCGCATTCTACAAGCCTCCTATATTTTAGTATGTTATTCTAGACTTAATTACCTTTCTAGGAAGCTATCGAACGAGTCATAAAGTTCTCGTTTGCTCCGGATATCTCCGTTTGAAGTTGGACAAGCAATTCTGTCAGCCAACCCCAAAACAGCTCCAAACATCCTTCACTAAAACAATTACTTCAGAAAATCCACTCAACCAATTTCTATCAAATTTTTATAGAAAAAACTAGACACCTCAATATTTAATTTGATATATCATACACCTAATTTGACTAAGAAACGAAGCAGAAATAAATTTCCCAATTTCGGTCCAGAACAGCCCCATGTGCAGGGACCAACAGGGCAGTCGGTGTTCACTGCCTTCTATAGGCCGACTCCCAACCCAGAAAAATACCAAATTTTTAGAAGAGATAGGGGGCATCTCAAGATTCAAAATGGCGTATGGAACGTTCCTATCGGACCTCTGTGGAGAGAGATATGCTTCTCCAAAGTTTGCCTAAATTCTGCCAATTTCTAGAAAATTCGTCAGAGTTTCCTTTGTTTTTCCAATAATCTCCAAGTTTGCAAAAGTACTCTATGACCTCAATTTGTACCTAATAATCATCGGAACCCATCACAGTTTATATTAAATTACTCCATTCATATCACATCTCTTACTTTGTTAACACTTAACATATTTCAATCATCAAGATCCATTTGCATGCATTTTCTAAACATACACATAATCGCAATCCTAAAATAGGCTTATGGCCCTTCCATCATATTACATATGCTTCATGGTTACATCAACTCATGTACAAATTACAGGGCTTCCAATGACATATTACAATTACAAACCTTAACCTTCAAATAATACATAAGAAATACTCCAAAATAAGCATGATAAAGAAACCTCAAAATGACATAATCCAATGTAACTAGACTTAGGCAAAATGACATGAACAAATATGACAATAAATCTCCTCCTAAATACATATGTAATTTTCATGCCCTAAGTCTAGCCTAGGCCCAATGGCCACCAAAATGCAAAACAACTAATCCTAGGTCTCAGTCATCCCATGGGCTTCTTGCCCACCGCTCCTGCACCACTGTTACCTTCTGAAATAAAGCCCCCGAGACGGGGTGAAATATACGAATATATCTCAGTAACCCAAAGGTTCTGGAGAATACTCCGCCCAATGGCTCACTTTGATGCATATAAATAACATAACATAACATCTGTAAAACAGGAAAAAGCAATGGATTTAGTGAAATAGGGGAGCATAGGGATACAAAATACGACGAAGCTGGAATGGTCAATGCCAAAATCACGCAACGTCCAGTCTATTGGCCTCGGCATATAAGCCTACGGGTCTCAACCAAGGCGTGTTCCCAGAACATCAAACCAAGGCACCCTCCATCCAATACCACCCGAGACTTCCTAGTGTGCTCCTATCCGGATCACACACCACGACCCCAGGTCAACTGGAACTCCCTCTCGGAGACCTATCCAGTGGAAGTTCGTAATGCCCGAAGGCAACACGTCTACTGGCCAGAGACACGGTACATCCTATGTACCAACACACATACTATATGCATGAACATGTTATCCTACATTACTTGCATACACTTCCTACCATCACCCTCAACGGGCATGGTGGACACACAAGGGGATCAAGCTCCAGTACCAAGAGGTTACCTGTATAATCCTCTCCACGTAGCTCCAATGCAATATATATTCCAACCTTGTTACACAATAGAAATGCCTACACAGAGGACATTCCCAATCAACTCTCATTCAACAATTTCATGCCAATTCTCAAGTATAAATGAATGATTTAAAATACTCACCACAATCCCTTTGGTCCGGGACCAAGGGAAACCCACCGAGCTCATGGTTCGGGGTTCAAATCCACGTACGGCAACCTACAACGACCATATACGGATCGTCAGAACACGACAATTCTATCAAAATACAAAAACGTCAAAATCCTCCCCCACACCTAGGTAGGTTCGGCCATTATAGCGTATTTTTACAAATTATTTTTCTAAATTTTCTTTTCATTTTTCTTAGGCACCCCAAGGTTACCAAAAGGCCATTTTAGGTGCCAATTTGCATCCTACATCATTCAAACATCATTTTGCCTAATAATTTACTCTAGGTCTAATTCCACAATTTCACACTATCCAATATTTTTCCATTGATTCTCCAATCTTCCATCCATCACACAACCCATCTAATTACCATTTAGCACATAACACATCATCCAACAATTTTAACAACATCAATTCCCCATTTCATCCATTAAGGCCGAATTGTACATAGGCCATCACCAAGGGTGGTTCAACTCAATTCAACTATTCCACACTTCATACAATCCCATTATAACACCGTACAACTATACAACAATTCAATTACACAATCCTAACACAATTCCAAAACACAAAGTCATGGCATCATCCAAAAATTTCCTAAGTTAAACTCATTTTACCAATAATTTTTATTGCATTTATACGTCCAACACATCATTCTAAGACATAATCATCTAATACACAATCTCATTTTGAGCTCTCTAACTCCATGAATCAAGCATACAAGCTCTAGGTTTTCATGAAAATAAATCATCAAATCAATCCATGAGAGGTGTTGAAACTTACCCACAATTAAGTCACAAGACTCCTCCTAGCACTCCACAAGCAATGACTTGAGAAATCAACCCCAAAATCACGAAAACTCCATGAATTTCGTGGCTGAAATCTCCCCTTTTCTCACAAATGAGAGGGTTTCAAGGCGAATGGATGGTATGGTTGGGTCCGGATCGTCGTTTACTTGAAGATTGGTGACAAACTTTGATGAAATCGGTGGTTGGATGATGAAGTTTGAACTTAGCAAATCCCCCCTCCCTTTTGAAGATGAAACCCCCGACCAAGGAGAGAGAAGGAGAAGGGAAAGTGGTGATGAATAGTGATGGTCTTATGTGTTTAAGTGACTTAAGTGAGGTGGGCCCCACCGCCAACTCACGCTATTTAAAACTAATTCGAATTTCCCTCCGATTCCACTAAATGTCCATAAATTCATAACCTATTTAGAAACTCTAATTTTTAACATTAACCATTGCCCTTTAATTACACTTGATCAGATGAATCCTATAATAACCCTCACTAGTAGATGTGGATTTAATATGGAAGAATAATTAGAAGTAAAGGAAATAAAGTCACCTTTGGTGAAAAAGGAGTTAAAATGACAGTTAAGGGGTAAAAATGCAGGTAAACAAAGTTATCCTAAAGTGAAAAGTAAAATTATAAATATTACCACAAAATTATTCTGGACTAGTGTGTAAAGTTTGGTAATAAATGGAGGTGAGCAGATAGATAAACTTATACCCGCTGGTATAGTGAACTCAGTTAAATGACTAAGTGAGTCACTATTTCGTATTTATTCTTCGTCTTCCTCGATTGAAATCGACAGAGAGCAAAAGATGAAAAAAAAAGGGATTTGATATAAAATCTTCCAAAATTCATAACTTGAGCTAGAGACCTCCAAATCACTCCGTTCCAAAGCCAAACTTGTGAGAAATTTCGAGAGGAATCCATTGATACCAGTATTTCTGGGTGGGTTTTACTGTAGAGAGAGATCTTCCTCCTCTAAGATTTCGGATTTCATGGATAATGGGGATTTTGATGGAGCTTGAAGCCATGGGAGCTTGAAGTAAGCCTTCCCCTTCGTTCTAGGTAAGTTTATGTTGAGAAATCCTGGTTTTCTTTGAGTTTTGAGGAAGATTCAATTTAAGTTTTCATTTTGAAAGTTTGGTTTGATTGAACATGTTAGAGCTTGATTAAGGCTTAGCTTATGTTGAGAAAAGTGTTCAGATGAGGATTTTAACGGTGAAAATGTATTTGGAAAATTTAGTATACCGTATTTTTGAATAGTACCGTATACGTAAATAGTGAATAGTACGTATACGTGAATAGTACTGTATAGATGAACAGTACTGTATGTATACATTGATGATGTATACTAATGGAAATGTGTTCCTTGGTTATAGTGTGAGACCAAGTGGAGTTGCGGAGCAAGAGCATGGACATTGAGCAAGGATCTTGATTACTTGAGATTGAGGTAAGTATCAAACAATGGTTTGATGTGAGACTTATATGAAATGCATAGATGTTTAATTGTGATAAATTCACCATGGTTAGGTGTATTGGTTATCTGTTGAGCATTTTTTGGCTTGTGGACCTTTGACTTGGAAGAAGCTAGAAAAGAGCTATTCCAGGTAAGCTTTCGGTCCTTGGGGTTAATCCCTCGTTTGTTCCACCAAACTCCGAGGAAGGTTGGTAGTTTCATATGGTATGTGAAAATGATGATATATGGTGCATGTATATGTATGTATGTTTGTGTGCCATACAAGACGGTGTTTCCTTGTGTGTGAGGCATAAGACGGTGTTTTCTTATGCATAATATGATACGGTGTTTCCTCGTACGGTATGTTGCAAGACGGTGTTTCCTTGCGTAATGCATACTTGTTATATTCTCTGGCCAGTAAGATTACATTATTGCACACTGCATTGTCATACATATTCTGATGCATGCATGGATATTTTATGTACTGTGATTATACCAGAAGTGAGCTTAGGGGTGGAGGAGCCCTCCAAAGGTCCCTAGCTTACTGAGGTAATTATATTATCTCACCCCGCGTTATGGGGATTACCATTTCAGGTACAGGAGCTGATGGTGCTGAGGCATCGCGTGGCGAGAGGCCAGAGGAGAGATACTATCTGACATGATAATATGATTTGATTGATATGCTGATACGTATTTGGCATGGTTTTATTTTAGATATGTATCTATATGCCATGTCATTATTTTGAGAGCATAGGAGATGTCTATGCCATGTTGATAGTTTATCTATTATGATTTAGTTATGTTTGTATATGTATGGGTTACTTATTTGATTACATCTCTTTTGGTTGGTTAATGTAATCATGTAAGTAACTCTATGGATATTATTTTGAGATCTGTTATGCTTCTGAGATAGCCTACGCCATGGATGGGCGGGTAATATGGTTTATGTTCAGATTATATTAAACTGTCAATCAGGTTAAGATTATCATGGTGGGAATTATCCCCAGTGGTCCAAAATACAGAGGAAATGTTGTCCGTTTTATTTTGGCCATGGAAGTGAAAAGGTTTGTAATACATAAAGAAAAAGAGAAAATTTATTCAGTTAGCTTTCACATTAATTAAGTTAAGCATGCTGTGCTTACTATCATATGAATGTTAATTAACCGGCTGCAGAAGGGGCGTTACAAATCCTAAGTATTCCGGTCGTCTGGAGAAAATGCTGTTTTAAGCTGTTACGCGCGCCGTAGGCACGCATCCCCAAACTTACTAATGTCCGTCAAATTTCATCAGAATTCATATTCCTAGTTCTATAGACCATTTATAACTTGTATTCAAAACCTAGAGCTCAAAACTCAATCGGCACGTTTTACGCTGCAATCGTACCGCAGTATTTTTATTCGGTAAAAATATTATTCACAGAATTTTCTGAAACTTGCCTATCCACTCAATTTTTCGTTCTGAATCCATTTCCAATGTTATTTTCATCATTTGAGACCTTCTACTCAATTTTACCTTCCTAGGGTTGTGTGTTTGGCTATTTACCGTTTTACCCTTTCTTTGTCTTATAGCCTAATTTCCAGGATTTTCACTAATCTTTCCCTTTAATTCTCATTTAATATATTAACATATGATTTAGAAATGTGAGGTATTATAAAAATCATATTGATGAGTCTCCAAATTACTATGTATTAAGGGTCAATATGAGCATGAAAATGATTTAAAAGTAATTAAAAGTTATCAGAATTATAGTTAAATTGTTATTTTATTTTCAATAATATTCTCATAAGATTTCTTATATTTTCCTGTAAATTTCAGTTCAATAAAGAGATAAATTGGAGAGATCAAGTAGAGTTTCTTTGGATTTCTGAATCGTTGAAGATATTATTAAATCTTCCTTTGAATATTTTTAAGAAAAGTTTCCATTAAATAAAAAGGGAAAGATTTGAAGGATTGGATCAAAGATATGATTAGAGATTCTAGTGAAGATTCCATTGAATATATTATGAAAAATTAATAGATATGATTTCATCTCTATAAAAAGGCAACTCTTGGAAACACAGAGGACAATTTGACAGAGAGTAACACATTGAGAAGAAGGAGGAGAACACCTGATACCAGAGTTGGAGATTTCAAAGAGAGAGGAGCTTGAAGGAGACTAAGCAACATTGATTATTATTATTATTCTTCTTCTTTATGATTTTTTTTTATTTCTTTATTTTGTTTAAGCCAGTTATGTCTGGCTAATTTTCTTTTGTAGTTAGGGTCATGGATCCGACATGAACCCTTTATGATTTCTGAATTATTTTTATAATTATTTTAATTCAATTAGTTTTATTTTACCTTGAATGAATTTTTCCATATCCTTTTTAGAATTGATCACTCTATTATAGGGCTTTGAGGGTTAGAGCTCACAATAGACGTATTGAGATTTTAATTCAGACTGAGTAAAATAACAATTTGTGTATGATCTAGACATAGGCTTGTATGAATTGCAGACTTTTAATTCATCCGCTTTATGCTTAATTCAAGAGGGATTACTAGGACACTAGGATTCTAATTGGGTTAAAGGGTTAAATACACTAAGACATTAGGATTTAACTAATTAATTTGAGAAAGATGAATTGTCTAAACTAGTGAGTTAAGTAATTATTAGAATTAATTCAGATTTCTAAAGGAGGATCAAAGGTGAAGTGTATCCTGGCTACAGCTTCGTATTACAATCTTTATTCATATCTTTCTTTGCATTCTTGATTATTCTTGAATGTTCTTGATTTTCTTGCAATTGTTTTTTTGTTCTTTTATTTTTATTTTTATTCAAAAATTATTCTCAAAAACCAAATTGACTTGTCCAAATTAAAGGGAATAGTGAGAATAGTACTTGGTGCATTAATCCTCATGGGAACGATACTCTACTCACACTTTTATTACTTAAACGATCGGTATACTTGTCGTAATCGCAACACATATGTAACCATCAAAACACTTCATACAACATTTTTGAGCAATGGTATTACAATAAGAACTAATTTTCAAAATAATATTTATCTTGAGATCCCCATCATATATATGTCAAATGCAAACACACATATAGGTTAGTCTCTTGCAACACTTTCCTCACATTTTCCATCCTCTAAGAACCACACAAATCACTTAACAAACAAATGTATGTAACAACTTGGGTCTTCATCCTTTCCTTTAAGCTAAAAGCTTCCTTAGTTTCACCCATCCTACAATACCCATCAAGGAATGCATTATAATTTACCGTACACCCACAGTTAGTTATAATGCACAAAACATTGAAGGTAGCAGAGCCTTGTAAAAGCCACCATGCAAGACTCCACAATGTTAGCGAACAACGTTCCTAAATTGTTCGGAAGCTAAAAGAGCTTGTAGCAAATAGTTGATAAAACGTGTAGAAAGGATATAGCCATCTCTTCATGGAAGTGCTTTATTAAGCAATTTGGAAATAGAGCAACAATAAGAGCAAGTCTAAGGGAGGGGTCTAGAGAAACGAATGCGTGAAGCTCCGAGGGAGAATAAGAGGATGAGAATGGGAGAGAAGAAAGGAATTGAGTAACCTTCGTTACCCTAGTTTTAGTAAAGAAGTTTTCCATCTTGCATCACGTGATAACTCAACGGAATTAGATGGAAATTTAACAGATATGTTTAATTGTTACAATCATATAATATGAGTAGGTTTAGTAAATACTATCTGTGGTCCTCACAAATTCAAAAAAGACTCACATTAGTCTCTTAAAAGGACTAAAATGAGTCTATTTTGAATTTCTTAGAGACCACGAATAACCTTTTTATTTGCTAGGGACTAAAGCGGGTATGGTAAAATTTGTTGAGGACCAAAAATGATATTTACTCTAACAATAAAAAATATTTAAATATCACGGATCTAATATTTTTTCAAATTGTTAGTGCAGGAAAGCCGCGACTATAATATATGCTCGTGTCACGTTTGCAAATAAGGAAGAAGCCTGATGGCCATAAGTCGCTAGAGAGGGTGGTGACTTTTTTTTTAAGTAATCTCAAGGGTATCCTCCAGCCGTAACCGAAGATTAATCCTCATTCAAGCACTGCCGGAACCTTTTGAGACGGCTCTACCAAATTCTTTTTTTTATTTCCAGGACTCGAACTCGAGACCTCTAATTAAGGGGCCCAGGCTCCTTACCACATGTGCGAAAGGAGTTTGGTAAGGATGATGACTTTAGCTAACTCTGTTATTAATAGCCTGATCCATTCTGATAGATCGAAAGAGTAGCGCAGAAATCCAGCGGCAATGTAAAACAGAAGAAAAACTTAAAAAAAAACGACAAACGTGTACTCTGTTATTAATAGCCTGATCCATTCTGATAGATCGAAATAGTAGCGCAGAAATCCAGCGGCAATGTAAAATAGAAGAAAAACTTAAAAATAAAAAATGATGAACGTGTATTGACTATTCAAACAATTAATACTTATCAATTAGAAGTAAACTGCATCCTGTGAAACACGGACACATGAATTTTGGGGAAAAATGTGTGTCGGACACGTGTCGGACACCGACACGTTAGGACACGTTCGGACACGCATCCGACACACGGTCAACTTTTTGGGACATGTTGACTAGTGGGACATGCGAGTTTGACCGAATCCGATACGCGGTCAACATATGTGGACACGTTTTGGCATTTTTTTTGTAAAAATAAAATTACAATTAAAAAAATAAAAAATATTTAATAAAAATCAAAAAGTCTGGAACGGTGTAACCTTATCCTCTCTCGCGCTGGAGGCTGCTGGTCCTCATCTTCTTCGTCGTCGGTCGCCGTCGGTCGTCGACTACATCTCCGGTCGTTGGTCGTCGTCTACATCTCCGGTAATAATCAAAAATCGGTAAGTCTCTTTCGATTCTCTTTTGATTCTCTGGGACCACGTCTCTCGCCTCACGCCTCTCTGTTTCTTCACCAATAATGTAGCCCATAAAAGCCCCAAGCACCATCACACTTCAGTCTATTTCAGTTTATTTCAGTCTATTTCGCTTCACTTGTGTATTTATCTAAGAGTAAGACATTTTGTAATTTGCCACTTTATTTCTCTGCCTTTGCTAAAGATGTCACAGTAAACAAGTGAAGTGAACAATTAGTTTTCTGTGAGGAATGATTTATGTTTTTTCAAATAAAATAAATAGATTGATTAAACATAGTTGCTTTAGGAAAATCCCCAACATAAAAAGGATGGCCGATTATGGCTTCTGCGGACATATTGCAGTACTGAGACCAGAGAAGAGAAGAGAAGAGGGATATTGTTGATTTCTTTAATGTTTGAGTCTGTTGAGATTGTAATCACTACTAGATGGTGATAAGGAATAATGAATGTGTATTATGAAGCGGGTAAGGTTGGTAGGTGCTGGTTCTGTGAATGGGGCCTGTTTAGAGACTAGTATGAATTGAGACATTGGCCACTGTTAACTATTATCTTGTCACCTTCTTCTGCTATATTATAATAACATTGACCTAGTTCTCTGTGTATGTCATTTTCCCATTCTTTGGTTTTTATCTTTCTTTTTGTCCCTTTTGATTCAATGCTCTTTATAGTTTGTAGTAATCTGGTGAAATTTGTGTTTGTTTGACTAAACTCGAGATGGTAGACAATTTTGCGAATTGCTGTTGAATGATTGTGTAGTTTTTTTTTTTAAAAAAAAATGATTGTGAAAGTGCACGAAATGGAATTCAATACAATAGTAATGTTCCATTGAACTTGGATGTAGATGATTCATGTATTCTTCCAATCATGTTTAAATATGTCTTGTCTCTGTATTGTGGTGTTTTGAATGATTTTTTTACTGCCTCTTGTGCAAATTATATTATATATATTAAAAGTATTATTTAATATCAAAACGTGTCTCAACGTGTCAAAATTTAGCATTTTTTAGAATTAACGTATCGGAGTGTCGTGTCGTATCCCGTGTCCGTGCATCATTGACTGCAGCAAACCAATCATCTTAAATTTGTTTGGCTAATTAATGGCAATGTAACCTGAACCAAGAGAGAAAAACTAAAAAGGTAAAAGTCTGAAAAAAATATAAAAAGATGCTTTTTTTAAAGTTAAAATTTGTAACTCCTATAATAATATTTAAATATTATTTTTTATTTAATGTACTTAATAGATATTAATTAAAGTATCCATTTGGTTTAGTTTGTTTTAAGAAAAGTAAGATCAAACACCTTTTTTAAAAAAAACTTAAAAAAAAAAGAAAATTATTTTTCTTTGGATAAAAAAAATATAAAAGTAATTTTTATAAAAAAAAAAATCTCAAGAAGATATTCCAACTTCCAGTTCGGACTCATTTTAAAAAATGCATACGTTATGCGATTATCTTTTGTTATCTAGTGCATGTAATATAGGTATTATGTTTAAGCTGTAAAGATTATTTATTTTAATATATTGAAAATTTTCTAAAAATATTTATTTATATTGATAAGTATTTTATAAATAAAAGGTTGATATATTTATAAATATGTTATTTATAGATGAATGTATTAATATATAAATATATTCATTTTTATTTTAAATATTAAAAAATAACTATTCATCATTCTTTTTAAGAATTTTCTTTTTTCTTTTAATTAATATTTATAATCTCCTAAAATTGTTTTCTTATAAGTAAAAAACTCGTTGCATGAAAATTTTATATATTACAAATTTCATCAGTTACCAAGACACGGCGACACAGAAAGTTTAATTAATTAAAATTTTAAAAAATAATTTTAAATTGATGCAGGTACTACAAGAAAAAATCTTATTAGTGACAAAATTTTATGAAATTTCGTCACAAATTCCTGTGTCGCAAGTAAATTTCGTCACAAATTCCTACGTCGCAAGTTTACTTGTGACGAAATTTGATTAATTGTGTCAAAAATTGTCATTTGTGACAAAATTTATGACGCATTTTTTCGTCACAAATAATTTTTTTTTTCTTGTAGTGAGGGTGCAAAATAACGTTGGATATTTATGTTAATTTAACTTAAAAAAACTAAACCAAATGGATACTTAAATTAATATCTATTAAGTACATTAAATAAAAAATAATATTTAAATTTTATATACAAGTTAAAAATTCTGACTATCCTCTCTGGAACAGTGGCCAAAATGTCACTGTTGGCAAAAAAAAAAACACCAAAATGTCACGCTAACAGTAAATTTTATCAAAATGTTACGTGGCATATTTCGCTACACTGTGTAGCGAAATATGTGTGCAAATAATTCGCTACACGGTGTAGCGAAATATGCCGCGTCAGAATGCATAGAACCAAAAATGCCATGTGTCAGACAGGGAGAATTTCGCTACACTGTGTAGCGAAATTCTCCCTGTCTGACACATGTCATTTTTGGTTCTGATGTGACATATTTCGCTACACCGTGTAACGAATTATTTGCACATATATTTTGCTACATAGTGTAACGAAATATGTCACGTGACATTTTGACAAAATTTAATATTGACATAACATTTTAATATATTTTTTTTATCAACAGTGGCACAAACTGTTCCATCCTCTCTTGCGACTTCAGCAAAAAAAAATGCCACCTTATTCCAATGAACAAAAGCGATTTTGGCCATATAGATTTACCAGGATTTTGTCCTCTCTGCGAATATGACACGTGTAAACGTGGCAGTACAGTAAATATCTATGATAAATTCATATAAAATTATTTCGAAGAAAATGAAATCAATTTAGTTGAGATGGTAGATAATTACACAGCCAAGTTTTATGAAACAGCGTGTGATCCGAGACAAGTGTTGGCAGTGCAGTACAACATGACTGAATTTGTGACTACCATTGGGCAACTAATAACTTTACGAGATTTATGCATATATCTGATCATGTGAGATGTATCAGATTCTGGACAGAACAAGTGATGCATGCCTCAGAGTTTAAACCCTACTAGTGTCAGAATACTGGACGGCGGATGTAACTGGGGCTATCGGCTCAACAGATTCTTTCCAACTTTTTGATTTTGGGACCAAATAACCACGATTCCTTTTAACGAAAAAATTGTATCATTTTAAAAGATGTAAAGTTATGTCATTTTAAATAAGAGAAAAAGATAAATAATGGGAAAGAGAGAATGGATAAAAAAAAGTAAAAATATGGATCTCACCTCTTTGTGAGAGTGAAATAACATAAATTATGTCAATTAAAAGAACAAACATTTTCCCTTCTTTTAATTGGCTAATAGTGAGCATGTATTATAATTATTACAATTGGAGGCAAATAATAGTCACCCAAGGTCTTCTTCCCCTTGAATCAACAACAGAAATAAGGAAAAATTGTGTATCATTTTAAAAATATAAAATTGTGTCATTTTAAAAGAGAAAAATAGATAGATAAAAGAGAAGAGAGAGAGTTGACAAAAAAATAAAGATGTGGGTCTCACCTCTTTATGAGAGTAAAAAAATATAAGTTGTGTCATTTAAAAAAATAAACACTTTTCTCAATAAATAATAGTAGAAACTTGGGCCCAGCAGTTGTACCTTTGGAGGCCATTATGAAATCCCCCTTTTTTTATTGTCAATCTTTTGTTGGAAAATGACAAAGGTAGGTGTTGTTTACAACTTGAAATAAATGAACCAAAATAACGATAATGGAGTGGGGCATGGAGTATTTATTATCTACATTGGTTGGTCCTTCCAATTTTTTATTTTTACTTAAAGACAAATTATGGACAACATAGCGTTGCAATATAAAGCTGGACCAAAAGAAGAAGAAAAGTTGGATTCTTTTCAGTAACACCTTTAAGAGGGGTTTAAAGTCTTAATTCTGGACCCGTCTCGAATCGGACTAGTCGCAAAAACGATAAACCGATTGAAATATTTCCACACAAAAAAAAGAAAAGAAAAAATATTCCATAAAATAACTTTTATAGTTATACTACTATTTAAAAATGTGTGAATAAGATGTTAAAATAATTAGGACTACTGTATATTTAATATTTCAGTCAAGCTTTTTTTAATAATATAATCATATTTTTGATTAACTTTTAGAAGGATTTTAAATCCCCATTCACTTATCAGAATTCCAAAACTTGAGGTGGGGGAATTCTATTAAAACTCAAATCCCTTCCTTATTAAATACATAGGTGTACCCCTCAACTATGCACTTATCATGATTGTAACATTTTATTAAAAGTCATGTGCACTATGCACAATACATACTATTCCACCTTAACTTCAAGCCCTTAGTGATTTATCATCAGCTGTGCCTGTGATAAATCCTCTCCGTTATGAACCACCAATAACTTCCCATCCTTTATTTTTCTAAAAGGTGCACATGGATGTATTAACTACATCTCTAATGGATCTTTAGTTTTTTTACTTAGGACAAATCACGGGCACCTAAGATTGCAATATAAAGTGGTATATATAAAAAAAAAAAAGATGCGTTGGAAATCATTATGACTCTATGAGTTTCTTAGGGCCCACGTAGATGCATCGGAATACGTCTGAGGCCTAAAGAGGACCAAAAGCACATAATTAATGTTATTATTACTATTTTTGGTATGTATCACTTGATATATGAAGTCCTAACTCCTAAGGTTCAAATCAAATCAAACCAAACCAAAATTCATTAAAATCAGAAATAGGTTGCGTAATACCATTCCAGCTGCATACACCATAAGGCCAACTGCACCATTTTGAAATATTGTGCTTGCAATGATTTCATATCAAAATAAAAGTACCCACCACCTCTGCCATGAAGTGTATATCAAAAGAACTCATATTTCTCATATTATCAGACATTATAATTTTTTTTTCTTCAAGGTTTGAGTCAATTTTTAATTCTTTCAGTTATTCTAAGAACAGTTAACAAAGAAAAGAACTGAAAGAAGAACCACTTGTGTAGCCCACCTTCTCTGATAAGGAACATATTTAAATATATTTGTGAGCAAAGAGGAACCCGGTTATAATCAATGTTAGCAATTTGGCAGGCAAAACGACCGTAATAAGAAGAATTTAGAAATGTATCTCCAACTCAAAGTGGTTTTGAGATGTTTCACTAAAGTAAAGTAGTTAAACGCATCAAAAAGATTGACGACAGCAGTCCCATAATATCACCTAATGTGTTTGTTGGAAATCGACAATACACAAATTGAAAACGAAAAAGAAAAAGAGAGAGAATAGACACAACGATTTACCTTGATTCACCCAATTTATGCTATGTCTGTATTATATTCACCTCACCGCCACTCGTTACAAGTCTCTCAGTTTACAAGGCAAATATAAATAGGATTATAAAACCCTAACAACAGCTATTCATGGGCCCAAGCCTAAACTGCTAAGAAAATTACAATAAAACAGAGGCCCACAACAGTACCTAGCCTCTACGGGCATGGAGGCACTGCCCCGGACCCCCGCCCGCTCACCTGGAAACTGAACCTCAGTTGCCTTTCTGTTGATCCCGATAATTAAAGTCTTTATCAAAATGCGAAGTATAAGTCATACCCAACACTGATGACACGCTAAGTAAGATTTGTCACCCAATCCCGTCAATTACATGTATCCCGTCAACTATCCCAGTCAGCTTCAATCCCGCCACCAAGGCTGACGTGTTGCTGAGAACTGGTGTCTCGTTCCCTTAGCTGACGAGACTGGCATGTACTTTATTTTCTATTTATAAGGCCTGAAAAAGGCCATGAGGACTACATGCGAAAGAGGATGAGAGAGCAAGTAAAGATCATCGCGGGCTCTCGCTTTATATTTCACATCTCTAGTAAGTGAGCTCTCACGTAGACTCAAATGTTTATAAAATAAATAAAATGATTTTTCAAGTATCAACATGAGAGAGGTAATTTGGTCTTTGATATTAAAATTGTAAGCTGGCAGAGATTGCACTTCCGGAAACAACTAGGGTGTTCAAAAGTCAGGCATTATTGTGCCCGAGAAATTGGTAAAAAATCAGGGCTCGTGAACTTGTCATTATATTAGCTTTATATTTCACATCTCTAGAAAACAATTTTCTCTCGCTTTATATCATCGCGGGCTCTCGCTTAATTGAGACATATATACTAGGATTTTAATAAATTTAACAATTACTCTTTATAATTTTCAATATTTATTATCAATTTTAATACAAGGTTTCTATGGCATTGATAACTTAAATATGATTACCATTAATATAAACACTAATTACAATTAACAATTCAGTCATTACATTAATTATTGTTTACTAAAAAAATAAAATTATATTAATTATTAATTACTAGTTACTTTACAAAACAGTTTTCTATTTATAAGATTTCACAAAATATTATTATTATATATTTACATTTTAACAAGGATTCAGTAACATGATTAACATTTAATTAACACACTAATATAATGACTATTTCATTATTTAATTAGTAATACATGATTTAAGTTAATCTGTTTTACCTTTAGGGTGTTATTTATTATGATTAAATCAGTAAGTATAAAATAATCAAAACAATAATTATGATTTTATTAATTACTAATTATAATTAGGGAAAAATATTTTTTGAGATAAGTTTATCTCCGGCTATCACAAGACTACGTCGTTTTGTTTATTTATTTTCTTATATTAATTGATTCACCTTTGAATGGTTATGATTTCCTTTTTCTCTCTCTTCTTTCATTATCATTTATCCATCTTTATAGGATTATAATTTAATAGTCAGAGATAAAATTATCTTGGACACCTTAAAAAATGATAAGCCCTTATAATTATTATAAATATATTATAACACAAGTGTTACTGATTATTTATAATATATTATGATCACTAACACACTGTACTTGTGTTATAATATATTTATAATAATTATATTAATTTTCAAGTGAAATTCAAACACGTGTAGGGTCGACATGCAGGGCGGAAAATGATTATTGCTTTCCAAAAGTAAAGTGAGGTGAATGTTGCAAAGGTCAACAATTGCAACTTGCCAGATTAATGTGGTTTTTGTGTGTGCGTGTTTTCGAATTTTGTGCAAGATGCAAAATGGAAAGTAATACCTCTATTGACAGTGTTGTTTTGTATTAAATGTATTTATTTTATGAAATATATTTATTATAAGGGATTAATATTTTTTATATTATAAGATATAATTTTGTCTTCTATATATATATATATATATATAAATAAGTGGAGTTCATATTCTCTCTCTTTTTTCCTCACATGCCCTCATATAGACCTTATACACTTTATATATAGGAGATATAATTATTTTCTACAATACTAAAAATATTATTCCCTTATTATAATAATAATAAAGCATGGAAAATTAATTTCTTATATTGTATAAGATTCATAGCTCATGTTTCACTCACATACAAAGATATGCTTCTTCTTTTTTTAATTTGTGAGCTTCATTTTGTTTATTGTTAGCTTTGAAATAAGCTTGAATTATTAACTTGTTTTCAAGGTGATTGGCTGATATAACTCAGGTTGAAGGTGAAAAGTGGGCTGTCTAAGAAAATAGCCCGTTAAGGTAAAATGGTTAAAAAAATAAGAATTTGGTAATTTACTTATATATTTTATGAATTGCTTGCAGATTTAAAAAAAAAGAAGAGCACAAGAGCACGTGACCAAGTTAACGAAAGTAAGAAACAAAATTGGACCATTGGATGAACATAAAGAACGACGCCAGCAGTACTTTGGATGATTTTTAGTTAAAAGGCGTTTTTTGGGTTGTGATGTACACATTGAAGTCTTATTTTTTATTTGCAGTTGAGAGTGAATTTTCTTTAGAATTTTCTTGAACATTTTGTTAAACTTGGTGTATTAGTCTTCTGGCTCTTGAAGATAGGGAATTGACAAGCTTCTTTCTAGAGAGATCAAATACAAAACACATGCAAGCTTTGAAATTCTGCAATATTGAGTAGTTCTAGCATTAGGAGTTTTTCATTTCAAGAAGTACTGGTCTATAACTCACTGCACTCTACTTTTCCTTTCCTTTTCGTATTCGGTAATGTGTGTTACTTCAATTTTGGAATCTTTAATTTTATTCTTTGAAATGACTAGTTAATTTTTCCTTTTCTGGAATTCAAGATGAGTGGATAATTTCTCTTTTTATTGAACACTGTTATGCATCTTTTTATTTCATTTGATTAGCAACTCTCTTAGTTTCAAAAAATCTTGGGAAAGATTCTTGAACATTCTTGCATGAGCTATGATTGGGAAATCATGTGAATGCATTCTTGTTAATTAAATCCTTGAGGTTAGGGATAACCCAAGGAGGTATTTGATATAATATTTCTTGAAGATTTAGAAGACTTTGTGAAAGGACCCTTCTAAGGAACAAATATGGAACTGAGAAGTTCCAGCTAAAATAGCTATAGTAGTTCAAATTTTGTGATGAAAGTGCTTTAACAGTGGAAAAACGCAGGAATGTGAATTGCTTTAGGAAAGTCCGTGAATTGAGAATTCCATAATCTTTTCATTGTTGATATTTTGTACTTAACCATTTAAGTTCAATTTGTTAATCCAGTTTTAATTACAAAACCAATTTCATTCAATTCTTTAGTTTAAAAGTGATATTACTTACAATTCAAAAATTAAGAAATAGAATCAAGAAAAAGGAATTAAAATAAACCTTTCCCTGAGAACGATTCTGATCATCTGATCTTTACTACCTAACATTTATCTCACAATATAAGATAATTTCTCTCCTATTATGTAAGGGAAGCCCATAAAATTAACAGTTGAAATAAAAAATAGAATTGGAGAACCGTTTCCTTGAGAAAAACTTTGGTGCCAGAAGAACCAAACTCGGAACAGTGACCAAAGTGTCACGTTTGGACAAAAAATTTATCAGACTGCCACGCTAACAGTAAATTTTTTCAAAATGCCACGCGGCATAATTCGCTACACAGTGAAGCGAAATATGCCACGTCAGAACCAAAAATGTCACATGTCAAATTTTGCAAAATTCGCTACACTATGTAGCGAATTTTGCAAAATTTGACATGTGACATTTTTGGTTCTGACGTGGCATATTTCGCTTCACTGTGTAGCGAATTACTTGCATACATAATTCGCTACACTGGGTAGCGAATTATGCCGCGTGGCATTTTGGCAAAATTTACTGTTGGCGTGGCAGTCTGGTAATTTTTTTGTCCAAACGTGGCAAAATGGTCACTCTCCCACCAAACTCAGTGTTCCCTTTATAAATTTTTTTAAAGGAAAATATATAAAAAAAATGGATAAAAAAGAGAAAAAAAATCCTTTTAGTAAAAAGGAGCACCGAACTACCAAAGTTTTTCTCCTTTTCCTTAGTAATGTGATTACTTATTGAGTACTTCTGTAAAAACTTTGTTTGGTTCAAACTATTAGGGAGCTTCTTTAGATGCACTTCTCTTTGTATCCCATGCTTCAAGTCTAAAGAACTTAAATAAGAGGGTGTTAAAGAGATACCAAAGATATAGAATAATTAATATATTCTCATCCAATACTTTAAGATTTATTTTGGGTTGGAGTGACGCTTATCACATGTAAACCTGAAAGGTGGCTTAAAAGAAGTATGAGTTCTGCTAGCCATGTCTCTATGCTTCCGGTTTTTAGCTTAATTAATTATGCCTCCGTAGAAGAATTGATGTCTGCAATTAATCGATATATGATGAAGTTTCTTGATTGATAACTTTGTTAGTAATTTAGCACAGTAGGATTTGAGGGAAGTGTGTGAACTTTTCATTTCATAAAAATGAATTTTGCATTTCATTTTATTTATATCTGGTCTTCATTAAACTTGCGATTTTATTTTTCTACATTTTAGCCATGGCTAGTTTTCATCCGACCTTCCCGGATGTGAGCTTTGTCCATTAGTACGTGTTTTTCAATTTCTAAGGTACTTTCTTTGCATTCTTTTTTAAATAAAATGTTCGAAAAGTTTCCTTTTTTTTTTTAATTAAATGATGCCAACTAATTATGACATATATAATAATATTACAGAATATACAAGACAAATTAATACTTTTAAGGGTTCATTTTTCTGCCGTTACTGCATATAAGTTATCTGCAGTAATGCAGTAAGTCCAATACGACGTCATTTTGGGACAGAAATCATGGTATTTTTGTAATTTTAATTTATTTCAGGGTTATTATAGTATTTATAATTATAATTTTCTAATCTTTTAATTGCAAAATGACGTCGTTTTGAAAGTTAATGCAGATAACTTATTTGCATTTAAATGCATAAATATTTTTCTGTACTTTTGAACCACATGGCCGTTTCAAACTAAATAAGTAATACGGAAATGGGATTCTGACTAGGTAAATAATATGTGTTAGAGTATAATATAACAAAAAATATTTTACATTATCTACATTCACTCACAAAATAATGTCGTTCTGGTTGAAAGATTAAAAAATTATAATAATAAAGACTATTATAATCCTGCAATAAATTAAAATTACAAAAATATCGTGATTTCTGTTATAAAATAACATCATTTTGGGCTCAATGTAAATAATTTATTTTTATTCACTACAGAAAAAACAAAATCATAATATAAACCATTAAAGAGTACTCACCTAACCGTTTAAGTTTTTGGGTTGAATTGATTAGGTAAATAATATGAACCATAATTTTGAAAATTAAAATTTTAAAGTGTTACAACAGCTGATCAAAGATCCAATAACTCTGGTTCTTAATAATGAAAATTCATAAACTAACCGACAGCAGCTTCTTGATGCTGGATACAAAGTATACACATTAACAAGTTTATTTTCGCAAGGCCTTAAACCACAAATTTTCAGGCATAAAAGAGGAATTTAGCAATTCTGACTAAAAATTATTATTATTATTTTTGGTAAATAACATTGAATTAATTTGCTGAAGCCAAATTTAGCGTAACCAACCAAGAATTCTTACGAGAGCGAATGACGACATGGGATTGATGTCAATTTCGTAGCAGCCTTCTTGTTTGGGAAGTTAAATTGATAATGGAGTGGGTTTGGCTCAAATTAGCAACTCTTGTCTCAACTCTCAAGTCTCAGGTACAAACCTCCCTCCCTTCCTTTTTTTTCCAAACCAATCATTTTTGCACTCTTCGATCTATTCCCATTGCCTACGCTATACATCAAGGGCCACGCAGGCACATGGATAGTGGTCTATTCAGATACATACCTTAGTCGTTAATGCTTTTGCTGGACCCACAATGGATGACATTTGCAGCTTGATATTTGATTATTGTAATTGATAGACTCTTTTTCTTGAAACACGTAATTGATTGACGCTGAACTAACCCCCCCTTCTCCGACAATGGCCACGCAGGGTAAATATAAGTTACTTTTTAAGTGAAATTGAAACATGCATAAGGTACACAAATTCCATATCATAACTCAAAAGGTTAATACACGGCTTCATCATAATCATACACTATTATATTCGTGGCCTATTTAAGGTACACTTGAGGAGCCAGCCTTGCCTTATATGTCAATTAGTGCTGTCATCTAACTCTAGAACATGTTGCGTCCGTACATAACCATGGCATTGGTGGCGTTAGTGGTCTTCGCCACTTTCAACCAATTGGTACAGCTCCGAAGACCCCTACAATGGGCAGTGTTATGTTCCATCCCTCTCAGGGGCATTCACCAGACCCTTGTTGCCTTCTTGTCCGAAACACTGCACTTAGGCCTCAAACAAACTCTTCTTTCTGTTCATGTTGCTGTTATCACAATTTTTTTGGGTACCCTTCTTAAGATCCGTGAAGCTTCTTTCAGCTTCATTCTACGGAAACCAAGGCCTCAGAACCACTCCACTGGGAGGCGTAGTGGGTTTTCCAACTTGCTTGGTTTGCTTTTGTGTTTTTGGTTATTCATCATTGCTTATGAGAGTCTTGGTGGTTTTGGGGCTTTCACCTTTCTTGGGTTGGGCTTTATTTTCACCTCAAAAAATATTGTTTCCACTTTGTCTTCTTTCAGGAGCAGTAGCTTCAGGCACAGTGAAATCAGTGTTTCTTTCACCACAGCGGTATTGAAGAGGTTGAAAATTATTGTGGCATTTGGGCTTATTGTTTGTATGGTTGTTGGGTTTTCGGCTGGGGTGATTTTCTTTTCTTATAAGATTGGAGTTGAAGGGAAAGATGCGGTGATGTCTCTGAAATTGCATGTGAAAGAGAGCAATTATGCTGAGAAAGTTGGTGTCAAGAAGTGGTTGAACGAGAATGATGTTTGTGGGATGGTGGAAAGTTACGCTACCAAGTTACAAGAGACGGTGTTTGATTTGGCTGCACAGTATAATATGACTGAATTTCTGATTGGCATCACGAATTTTGTGATCACCCGTAAGGCATGTGTATCTCAAAGGGTTTTTGCTAGTAATATACTTATTCTTGGAAGCAATGCCAAATTGATGTTTTCCATTGCAAATTTCATGATCTTCGGAGCAGCAGAGGTTTGCAATTTTATATCTCAGTTAATGGTATTCATTTCGGTTTTGTATTATCTAATCATATCAGAGTCTGGTGGGCTAATAGCACAAGTGATTGGCATGCTTCCAATTTCAAACCACACAAGGGTTAGATGTGTTGAAATTTTGAATAAAGCTATTTCAGGAGTCCTTTTTGCCATTGTCCAGATTGCATTTTTTCAGGGATGTTTTACTTTGCTTCTATTTAGGTTATTCAAAATACATTTCTTGTATATGTCAACTGTCCCTGCCTTCATCAGTCCTATGCTGCCAACATTTCCATCTTGGTTTGTAACAATCCAAGCAGCTGTGCAACTAGTGATGGAAGGAAGATACATGGTTGCCATTGTCTTGTCTGTTATTCACCTTTTCCTCATGAATTATGTGGCATCAGAAATTCTTGAAGATATGCCTGGGAATTTTGCACATCTTACTGGGCTGAGCATCATTGGGGGAATGATGTTGTTCCCAACTAATCTAGAGGTAAATTTTTACCCACTTGATGCATCATGTTTTGCCTGAATCTCAAGGTTTCACCCCATATTGTTTCAGCATATAACAATTCACAAATCTACAATTAAGTTTAGGCACTTTATGTCAACTCCTTTATTCTTGTTTCATAATTGGAAACTAGTTTACCTGCATACTTTTAGGCCCCGTGACATTGATAGATTGAACGAAGGATAATGTTGTTTCGCAGGGTGCTATTTTGGGCCCATTGATAATTGCCGTTATGATTGCTATGAAGGATTTGAATGCTGAATTCATTTTGGGAAGAAACCAAGCACCAGCGGAAGCTGAAATTGTTGTGGGCTGAAGAGACTTGAAGTTCAGTCTGTGTTGGGGGAAAGACACTTTCTTCTAATATAAAAATGCGTGTGTTTTTTTTTTTTTTTAAAAACAATTTCTCAAAATATAAAATGAAGTTATGTTAAAATTTCACGTGTGTTTTTTTTTATTTTTTTTGTTGTTGTGAGAGAGAGAACGTACATAAATGTCATAATATAGGTAATTGATTCTTATACTACAAGAAAATGGGTAAATACCGTTTTTCTAAGGCGGTTTAAATAAAAATTTAAAAGCGGTTTTACCAGGGTTCATACTTAACTGAGACGGTTAGATAATGACTGCCTTTAAATATTCATTATAGGTTGTTATTTTAACCGCTTTTAATATACATTTGAAGACAATTACAACAAAACCATCTCTAAATAGAGCAATTAGAGGGGCATCCAAAAGCACTTTTGAGTTTTGCCTCAAATTTATGTTATTTATGAGGCGATTACATAATAATCGCCTCCAGACATAAGCTAGAGGCGGTTGTAATAACTAATAACCACCTCCAAATAACATTTCTAGGCAGTTGTGTAGGCGTTTTTGAAGGTAGCCCCCAAGTGTATAATAGAGGCAGTTATAATAACTGCATCCAATGAACATTTTTGGGCAGTTTCTTAAGCATTTTTGATCAATTTTATATTAAGAGAAAGTGATTACAATAACCACCTCTGAATAAAGCATTTAGAGACAGTTAAATAAAATTTTTGAGGTCGTTTATATTTATTTTTTATTTGTAAAAAACAAATACTTAGTTTCATGTTTAAATTATAATTATATATCCATTTTATATTTTTTCATGTTTGTCCCGTTTCATATTTAAATATTTGATAACTGATATAACCTAATTATATACTGTTATTAAATATCAATTTTACTTATTTTGACGATAAAATCCTAGTTAAGGTTTGATAAAAAAGTTACCATGTTTCAATTTATAAAATAAATTTTAAAAAATTATGTGAAATTACAATTTAAATTAAAGTTTGAGATTGTAAATTGATTTGTCTCCGGCATATAATGTTTTAAAGGTAAAAGAGCAAGGATTTAATCTAAATTGAGTTAAAAGAGCTTACAATCATGATAAAGAATGATAATCCATGCTCAGACTCTCATAGAAATCTTATGTTTTGTAGGTAAAACTACATGGAAAAGAGAGCAATTCAGAAGAGTAAAGGAAGGCCAAATCAAAGTCTCCCGCGCCAGTAGCGCATGAGTGGCGCTGTCAGCGCCAGAGAATCTTGAAGCCATTGTTTGACTGTGCCAGTAGTTTGGAACTCGTGCTAGAAGCGCCAATATTGCAAAATCGCCTAGCGCTAGAGTTGCGCTACCAGTGCTAGAGCTAGAATCAAGTCTTATATATCCCGTGCCTGTAGCGACGTAGTGCACCACTAGCACAGGAAGCACATGACTGTTTTTATATAGAATTAAATTTCATCTAAAAGAGAATTCTACACCAAAGATTTGATCAAGATTTGGGCAGATTTGGAATTAAGCTATAAAAGGAGAATGAAAACCCTTATTGAGTATCTTTTGCTAGAACAAATCTTCTGAATTGAGAGAGCAAGAGAGCATTCTTGGAGAGTCTTGGTTGGAGATTTATGATTCGGAGAGAAGAAAGATTGAAGAATTTGTTCAACTATTAACTTTTCTTCTTCTTCTTCTTCTTAATGGTTTATGTTATTTTCTTTTTATTCTTGGATTTGTTTAAGCCAGCTATGTCTGGCTAAGTTTTTTTTTTGTAGTTAGGATTATGGATCCGACGTGAATCTTTTTTGTGGTTTAAATTGTTTCTTTAATAAATTGTCTCAGATTGTTTGTGCTTTACCTTAGATTAAATTTATATATTCTTGTATGAATTGATCACTCTTATGAGGATTTGAGGGTTAGGGTTCACAATAGGGATATTAGGATTTTAATCCACACAGGGGTAAAATATCAATTATTGCATGATCTAGACACAGGCTTGCTTGGATTGCAAACTTTCAAAATTCATCAAGTTTAATGCTTAACCTAAGAGGAATAACTAAGGCATTAGGTTCTAATTGGGTTAAAGGGTTAAAGTCACTAAGAAATTAAGATTTAACCAATTAATTAATTAAAAGGTGAATTGTTTGAAATAATTGAGTTAGTTTATTATAGAAATTAATTTAAGCTACTAAAGGAGGATCGAAGTTGAATTTTCCCTAGCTACATCTTCCATTATTAAATTTCTAATACATGTTCTAGTTCTCTGCGTTCTTTCCTAAATTCTAATTTCATTGCAATTGTCTTTATTTTTATTCTTATTTTAATTCAAAATCATTCTTCTCTACACCTATTGATCTGTCCAAATTAGATGAAATAATGAGAATAGTACTTGGTGCATTTAATCCTCGTGGGATGATACTTTACTCATTCTTTATTAATTGTACGATCGGTATACTTGTCATGATCACAACATAAATCAAACAACTCTGAAAGCCCAAAAAATGTGGGGGCTCATCCCAAAGTTATGACCCTTGATCAGAAGACCAATTTCAAGTGCCTTGTCAAATATGAGCCCTTTCTAATATTGGGGTCTATACGCATTACAATTTTTAAATCATTCGTGACCAATACCAATTCTAAAGGGTGTAGTCAAATTTAATGTCATTCCGAAATAGTCACTTGGGTGGGGTAAATCTTGGTTAATACACATTAGAATATTTAATGAATACAGAGGTAGTATTAGTCCCCTTTCCTCTTTTAAATTTTAGAAGTTGAAAAAAGTATTCAAATGACATGTACATATACTTTGTTGATGGTAACAATTTATTTGTTGACATTCTAGAATATGACTAATGAATATATATATATATATATATATATATATATATATATATATATATATATAATAGTTTAGGTGATAGAAATAATTTATTATCAGTATAAAAGAAATTATTAAACTTCAACAATGATTGATAGGGTTTATATATATATATAAAAAATAATTTAAGTGATAGAAATAATTTATTATCAGTATAAAAGAAATTATTAAACTTTAACAATGAATGATAAGGTTTAGTATTTATCTCCCTAAGTAATGAACTGGAGAATGAAGTCTTTCACTACCTCATTGAGTTACTTTGGTTTAAAGGACTCAGAAAACTCTACTCCATGCAACCTTCTATATCAAAGTCATTAATACTTGAGCACCATTTTTCTCTATCAACAGCAAAAACACCTTCTCATAATCCACAAGTGGTTTCCCACCATTACCATTTATCATGCCCTCTAACCAAGAACCTTGATGTTATCTAGTTTCTTAAGATAATTTTCATCCCTTGTGTTATAATACTCATGATCCCGGTCAACATCAGTTGGCATCGTTAGTTCCCATAACTAGATCTTGGGTTCAAATCCTTCTAAATGCAAAAAAAATTATTGGGAGAGCTAGCCGCACCATAATGTGGATATGTAGGGACTTAGATCTGGAGGGGAAGAAGAACGTGAAGCAAAGAGAATTAGGGAGAAAAGAGAGAAAGTGTCCAACAATTTTCTATGTTTTTCATTCACGCCCCTCTAATGGGCTATATAACCAATTCTGTTACATTCTTTTCTATTTTCATCATTTTCTAAATATAACTAAAATAACAAGTACTATTATTGAAATGGGCCACTCAATTCATTGAAAATAGTCACTCAAGTAAGCAGGTTGTTTCCTACTACGTTTGGGCCTGTTTATCTCCAGTCCACTGGTTTGGTGTGCAACATCCCTTTCTCGATCAAAATGAATCTTATCTGCGAGATGTATTGGCCTAATAAGTACTTCATTCGTTTGGCATGTCACAATGTGTGGCCTAAATGCATTGTCGGTGGGAAGGTTCTAGAGATTGGGTGATCGTGGAGGCTAGCTGGTAGCTACTAACTCTTGGGTGGTTGAGGAAGGGATTAGTACACCAGATGTAGTGATCTGACTGGTTGCTTCTGCGACCAAATTAATAGGCCTGTCTTCACCCGAGTCAGATGTTGATGAGATGGGTTGTCCGAAACCTTTCACCTACTTCATTGTCTCAGACGCATCTCTACCTCTATTGTCACCCTGAAAGAAGGTAAATGTTAAATCTTTGAGATATTTTTCCCCACCATGAATCCTTCATCTTTCCAGGTAGATTCCTCCGGTGGTAATCCCTGCCATTGGACGAGAACCTGTGGCGTCTCACGGCCCTGCCTCCAAATGATTCATTGGGACACAATAACCGCTGGCACATGCATCGGCGGTGTACTTTGGAGGTTCGAAGTCAAAGGCTGGATCATGTGTTGTCCATTGGAAAAGAAGGGTCTCAACATAGACACATGGAAGACTGGATGTACCCGCGAACCTTTCGGCGGCTTAAGACGATAGGCCACCTGCCCAATTCGTTCCAAGACCTCAAAAGGCCCATAAAATCGCAGACTGATTTTCTGGGATGAACGTCGATGGACGGTCAGCTGACTTTATGGCTGAAGTCGTAAGAGTACTTGATTTCCGACTAGAAAGGTATGGTCTTTTCGCTTACGATCTGCTTGTGCCTTCATTAAAGTTTGTGCCTTTTTTAAGTTTTGCTTCATTGATGCCAGGACCAGAGTACGCTGATGGAGATCTATGTTCATAACTTCAAATGGAGTGGATCGCATAGTGTATTCCAATAAACAAGGTGGTATTCGTCCATACATGGCCTGAAACGGGGTGGTTTGAGTGGAACGATTGTATGCCGTGTTATAGTGAAACTCGGCCCAACTGAGGAAACGATGCCACGTAGATTGGTTGTCGTGTACAAAACAACGCAGGTACTATTCCAAACTCTGATTCACCCTCTTTGTCTGACCGTCAGATTGGGGATGGTAAGCTGACGAAAAATGAAGCGCAGTCCCCTATAATTTGAAAAGTGTCTTCCAAAATTCATTGGTAAAAATGGGGTCGCGGTTCGAAACGATGGATCTTGGAGGACCGTGCAACTTCCCTACCGTGTCCCAAAATACCTGTACTACCTTCACAGCTGAATATTTCAGTGGTAAGGCTGGAAATGATCTCCTTTAGTAAGTCTATACACCATTACGAGAATATCAGTGAAGCCACCTGAGTTGGGTAAATGAGTTATAAAGCCCATTGATGAATCCGACCAAATGGCGTCTGGTACTGCTAGGGGTTGTAGGAGACCATAAGGTGAATGGCTCGGGAATTTTGAAAATTTCACATTGTTGTATGTACTGCTGAACATCTCTTTTCATATGTTTTCCAGGTGAATGATGCATTGATCCGAATGAGTGTTCGACAGACTCCGACATGTCCACCAATCTTGGAGGAGTGAAACTGATGGAGAAGGAGCAAAATTAAGGATGAGCTCGAAGGAATGAAAATGCGATGAGGATGGAAAAGTAATCCGTTCTGATACAGCCAATGCGGTCATTTAGCAGGATTTGCATGGAGTTCCTGTATAATGTGTTTAGCATAGGAATCATTCTGTAATTCGGACTGTATTATGGAGATGTATTTAGATATGGGGGTACTAAGTGCCATAAGTTCAGGGTTGTTGCCAGTAGTGGCAACCACCTCAAGCTGGCGTGAGAGAGCATCAGCCGCCATGTTTAGTTTGCTTGGTCTGTATTGTATAGAATAATTGAACCCCAACAATTTCGCAAGAAATTATTGTTGCTCTGGAGTTTTGATCACTTGTGACATCAAGTGATGTAAACTACAGTGGTCAGGGCGTGCCCAAGAGGTATTTCCACCACTTTGCTACGACAGTGGTTATGGCATACATTTCTCTGTAATAGGTGGACTTTGATTGCATGAGTTTGGACAACGTTCGGCTAAAAAAAGCAACATGATGGTCTGGTTGTAGCAATACAGCTCCAATGCCCACTCCCGAGGCATCAGTCTCCACAATGAATAGGAGTGTAAAGTTTGGCAAAGCCAAGATAGGGGCATTTGTTAGTAAGTCAAGACTTCACAGTAGTGAAGGCATGCTTAACGCTTACTGTCCATTTGAAGGAATCTTTGGACAACACATCTGTAAGTGGTGCTACAACAGTGGCATACCCATTGATAAAGTGACGGTAGTAACCTGATAAGCCCAAGAAAGCACATAGTTGAGTGACAGATTGGGGTGTGGGCCACTCTCAAACAGCATGAACCTAGGAGGGATCAGGAGAAACACCAACTGCGGAAATAATATGCCCTAGAAACTAAATTTCTTGCACTGCAAAAATAAACATTTAGACTGTTTGATAAAGAATTGATGGTGGCAGAGATGGACTATACACGAGGATATCGTCAAAGAAGATAACAGCAAACCTCCTCAAGAAGATACTGAAGACATGGTTCATAGTTGCCTGGAATGTCGATAGAGCATTCGATAGACCAAATGGCATCACTAGGAATTCAAAATGACCACTATGGGTCCTAAATGCAGTTTTATACATATCTTGTTAATTCATCCTGATCTGCTGATATCCAAATCGAAGATCTAGCTTAGAAAAAATTTGGGCACCATGTAACTCATCCAACAACTCATCCATTGTGGGAATGGGAAACTTATCTAGCATTGTAATTGCGTTTAACGCCAGGTAATCCACATAAAACCTCCATGTGCAATCTTTTTTTCGTACTAGGAGAACTAGGGAGCTGAAAGGTGATTGGCTAGGGCATATCACTCTTGTGTCCAGCATTTCTCTTCCACGCGTTCAATTTCCATTTTCGGGAAGTGCAGATATCTATAAGGACGGACCTGTACCGGTTTAGAGTTGGGAGTCAAATTAATATGATGGTTGGTATTCCGGTCAAGGGGTAAGGAATGGGTAGTATTAAAAATATCTTGGAATTGGGTTAAAAGATGTTGAATCGGTGACGATGGCAGGTGTGAAGGCTCTGGTGTAGGGATAAAATCGGTGCTGGTAAGGCACATAAAACAAGAAGATGCTGAATCTTTGGATACTAATTTGTGAAGTTGGGCATTGGAAATTTGGGTGGCAAAAATAAAGCGGTCACCTTGGAGGAGAATAGTGGAATTATTGTGGGTAAATGACATAGTCATCCGTGAATAGTCTGTTATGATAGGACCCAGCGTTTCCAACCACTAAATCCTCAAAATGACATCTGCACCTTTGAGATCTAGAACAAACAGGTCCACAGTGAAAGCATTGGATTTCAAACTCAATGGAACCGCAACACAAGAAGCAATATAGTGTAATGTGTCCCCATTACCCACCTGCACTTGGAAAGGGTTAATATGATGCATGGTTAAACCACGAAACAAAGCCATACGATCAGTAATGAAATTGTGGGTACTTCCTCCATCCACAAGAATCTGGACGTCTTTGCCTCTGATAGCTCTTGTAAGACGAAAAGATCTTGAACTACGATGACCAAACATGGCATTAAAGCTGATTTCAAGTGTCACTTCATTAGTATGGTTTTCGTCAGTATTGGTAAGAGGACCAGGATCAGGATCATTATCGTCTCCTTCTAAATATAACAATGCAGGTTGCCCCTTGCATTTGTGCCCGAAAGAGTACTTTCATCACAATTGTAACAAAGGTTCTTCTCCCTTTTTTGTTGTATCTCAACTTGAGACAGACGGGGGATGGGTAAGGCCGGAATGGGATTAGTGGGGGTAGTATTAGGGAGTGGAGGATGACTAGCTGGTTTAGTAGCAGATTGCCAAGGGCGTGTAATTCTGTGATCATTGGCTTGGTCTTCGAATACCCTTGCTAATGAAAAGGTTTCGTGATAGTCTATAGGCCTGAGGGTCAAACCAGAATGCCGAATATGTGGTTTGAGACCCAAGATAAAAATAATGCGTAGTAATGTGGCAGATAAACCCGGAACCTTACTCACCAGCTTCTCAAAGGTGGACTGGTAGTCAAGAACAAATCCAGTTTGTTGAATTTTCACCAAAGCTCCAGCGGGATCTTCAAATTCCGACGAACCAAAATGATGTAGTAGCGTCGTACAAAATGTTTGCCAATCAGGCATTAGGCCATTTTGATTCGCACCATAAAACCAACTTGCAGCTGGTTCATCTAAATGAAACGCTGCCAAATTTAAACGATCCAGAATAAGGACTTGGTAGAAGGCAAAATACCTCTCTACCGCTGTTATCCACATGGTGGGATCTCCATAGGAGAATCGTGGGAAATCCAATTTAACTTGTTGAGATCTGGTATTATCTGTACCAGGAGTAGAGCTCGTATTTGGACAGGAACCCAATATGCCCCGATTATTCTTCTGTAATTCAATAAGGCGATTCAAATCTTGGTGAAAACGATTCTGAGGTTCCTGTATTTGCTGCTGAGATTCATCCAGCTGAGTTTGAGATTCCTAAAGATCCATGTGCTCTTGTTTGCGGACCAATTCAGCCGCATGGAATTGTTGTTCAAGTGCTTCTAGCCATTGCTGCATATCCCGCATGCGTGTGTTATCCGCCATGATCGGGAGGAAAAGGTTGATGAAAGCACCAAATTGTAGGGACTTAGATCTGGAGAGGAAGAAGAATGTGAACCAGAGAGAATTAGGGAGAAGAGAGAGAAACTATCCAACAATCTTCTTTGCTTTTCATTCACGCCTCTCCCATGGGCTATATAACTAATTCTGTTACATTCTTTTCTATTTTCATCATTTTCTAAATACAACTAAAACAACAAGTACTATTATTGACATGGACCACTCAATTCATTGAAAATAGTCACTCAAGTAAGCAGGCTGCTTCCTACTATGTTTGGGCCTGTCTATCCCCAGCCCACTGGTTTGGTGTGCAATAGGATACTTTCAACCCGAACAAGATTATTTCTCGTGGAGCATACATATGGTTTATAAAAAAAAAAACACACACACTGAAAAAATCTGTGTGAGATTAGTATTAGTATTTCTATCACAGTTTGATTGAGATTACATTGAGTCCATAATATTAGAAATCCATCGGAAGCTGTTTTTTGATGTACTGCATATATAACAGATATAAAAAAAGAATAGCTACTTCCACTAATAATCCTAAACCAAATGGCATAAATTGTTATGTGTCTATTTTTTTTGAAAAAATAAATAAAATAGATTTAGTGTTTATATCAAGCTTCACCATGGTTACGTGGCACATGATTAACTTTTTCCTTACTCACCCTTGTTTGACTTGTGTGCATTATATGCAATGGCTGATTTAGTGTTGTTACTTGCCCCGTGATTCTTGGCAGTTTTCCATTTCGTACCGCTCATTGCTCTCACCCTTTTGCTTGCCGATAATGATTATGGAAACAGAAAGAAAAAGTGATGGTTATTGTCACCGAGAGACAAATTAAAAGAAAGAAATATATATATATATATATATATATATATATATATATATATATATATATATAATAAACTATAGCCAATGAAATATGAAGCTGTAACGAAGAGGAAAAAAAAAGTATTCACAAAGATAACTTTAATGCTATTTTTTAAAAATGTTTGATAAATTGTTAAAGTAATTAATTAGATCTTTCGTATGTTTACTATTATAGTCAAACTTTCTTTAATAATATAATAATCAGAAAAATATTTGTTCTTTTAAAGATATAATTTTGGTGTATAATTGATAATTTTTTATATTCTGTCTCATCCACTTCCTCTCTTTTCCTAAATTTAAGGACGAGAGAGAATATAAAAAATTATCAATTATGCACTAAAATGACGTCATTACATCTAAAATGACACAAAATTATATTTTTTAAAAGGACAAATATTTTTCTATATTAATGTGAGATTAATATTTCTCATGTTATATAAATTAAATTTATATATCTCGTATAACCTACACACATAAAAGTGTCTGGGGTCCATGTGACACATGTGAGGAGAAAAGAGAAAAAAAGAAAACATGGATTCTATACATTTTTATGAATGTATAATAAATGAATTTATTTTTTACAACATGCATGAAAAATAATAAACTCTAATAATATTTATGCTTAAATTATAGTAAAAGAAAGGGAGGGAAAAAATAGTTGTTAAGCTTTAGCATAATTACTTAATCATGATTATGAAAAATATTTATCGACAATCGTTTTAATAGATCCACAAGAGTGTAAATTATTAAGCAAGTGCACATCATGACCATATAAAACACACAAGAAAAAGAAAAAAGAAAAAAGAAAAAACAAGCCTGTATTTATTTATGAAATGTTTTTTTATTGGCCTGAGGTTTTTGTTGCAGCAATTCCTAGCCAACTTTTGATCTCCTTGAACCGTGGCGATCTTATTATTTTTGGCGGCGAACTTCATGGCAATGTGAGGTTGCGAAATGTTCGCGTGTCAAAACTTTTCTTCCCAGAATAACTTTGTATGCTGAGGGGATATTCACCACTGAGAACTTCGTGTTAGTGGATTTTGAAGTGGGAGGTGTGACTAGAAAGAGACGCAGCTCTATCATTCCGAGCGATTTCTCGGTAGTAGCATTGAAGACGAGCAATTTACCTCGTACTGGGGGTTAAGTCTTTGAAGTCGAACCCTGGTGCTTTGAGGCATATGAGGAATAGGATATTTGTCGAGCTTCCCTTGTCCGCGTACACTTTGTTGATGCCATAATTGGTGACTACTATATACTTTGATAACCCGAGGGTCATCATGGTTGTGGATTATTCCTAATATCTCATCTTCGTCTCACTCAATCTTAGGCTTCTTTGGCATACTGGGATCCTTGAGCTCTGTGCTTAACCTCGTCCATGTCGGTAATTTCGTGACAGGCAAGCTCGTAAGCAAATGGGGCCCCTCTTATCCTTGAAAGGAGTGTGTAGACTTAGACCTTCGAGTGCCTTTCATCATCACAGCCTCTTTTCTCGTAGCTGTAAAAAGTATAATCATAGAAGAATTTTTTGCGTCTTCTGCGTTTTGCTATTGGCTCTCATGCCTTATGTAGGGAGTGAGTGGTCACGCCCTATTTTGGGCGTGATTGAGTGCAATAGATTCGTATTTAGATTCAAAATAGCTATGATTTCATAAATAGTTATTAAAAAGAAATATTTTAATATTTTTTCCGTCTCTTCTTAGAGAGTGTTTGGATGGGCTTCTACCTTTTTAGAAGCTGCTTTTTTTTAAAACAAAAACAAAATGCTTTTGTAATTTTTTCAGTGTTTGGATGTTGGCTTTTGAAAAAAGTAGAAGTCAATAAAAAAAGTTAAAATCTGACTTTTTTTAAAATCTAAAAATTTTGGTTTTTGGAAAAAGCAGAAGTCAAAAGCAAGTGAGTCACGTTTGAGTCCTTCGATATCTTTCACTATGCTTCATTTTCGATAAAATACAACACATTCTCACAATGCCCACAAAAACCTCACTATCTCAGCACACAGTATCAACAATCTATAGAAGAACTGTAGATTTTACTCTCACAAACACCTGCTCTCATGGAATCACTAAGGAGCCGTTTGGTTCACGGTCATTCACAAGTTTCCTATGCAAATGAAACAAGGATTTCTGAAAACCAATGTTTGGTCAAATAGATTCAGTCAAAAAGGCCATCTATCCAATTTGCATAGCTTTTCAATTTTCTTATGGATACCCATCTTTCGGCACTGTTCATAAATCTTTTTCATCGGTGGTTTTTTGTTAAAAGATGGGTAAACCACTGTTTACTCAAACTGCAGAACACCCATTATACCCTCTGAGAATGCTTCCCCTCTTTTTGCTTCTCTTCTCAACGCACACATTCTGTGAGCTATTTTTCTAAGGATCTTCCTTTTCTTTTTCTAAAGATGGGTAAAGCATCTTCCTTTTCTTTTCTTTTTTTCTTTTTTTTTCCTATTGAGTGATACTTGTTTGAACTATGGGAGGAAAGCCTTCGTTCGAAAGTTCCAGTTAAATATATCCTCTCTTTTTTTTTAACGAATCTGATTCTGTGAATGATGAGGACTGTTGGTTTTGTTTCATGATGATGAGTTCTCGTATGAGAACTTTTAGAAAGGTTTTTCATTTTGCTTGGCTCCATTGTTAACCAATATTTTTCGTGTTTTGCACAAATGCTCGTTGGCAACTTACACTTTTTTAACAAATGGAACCCTGTTTACGGATAAAGGGTAGTTCATTCTGATTCAAAATTATTTCAAGACAGGGTTATTTTCGTAACTTCCAACATTCTTTCCCATCTATATTTTATTTACATCCAAACATAGACATTATAAATTCACTTAATTTTCCCGATAAAATTTTTCCCAACCAAACAACTTTTTTACATTTTCCTACCTAACTCACTTTCCAACCATTTTCCTATCAATTACATTTCCCCAGTATTCACAAAATTTCTCCTCAATCAAACGCCCCCTAATAGAAAGAGTAGTAAGATAAGATGAACAAAGAAACCTTAGATGTGAAAAAGGGAACCATCGAGAGAAAAATAAGAGAGAGACGAAAAAAATTTGATTGTGTTATATGCATACTATCTAAGTAAAAGTCGCCTCTTGTAGGCCATGAACATAAAGGAGGGAAAAATTTAAAAATAAATTATGCGAAAGAGGCAACCTTTACCCAAGCATGTTCAACCCATGAATCATGCAATAGACATGTTAGGGGTTCAAAGTTGATACCTTTATTTGAATTAATGTTCCTGATCAAATGCGTTCTTGATCAATTCTTCAGACTTGAAGAACACAAGTCCTCTGACGGAGATCCACACCACCTTGTTGTCTTGTAAGAGAAGAACACTTCTTCGAAGACCCAATACCCTTCAATGGAGGTAACTAGACTCAAGAAAAGAGAAGAAGGTGAGTGGCGTCAATGGTGATCCCAAGAGAGGGAGAGATAGCCGCCACAATGATGTGTGTGTTGGCTAGGGTTTCAGTTGAGAAAATTAGAGAAAAAGAGTTACGAAACTAAGGAAGAAAATGGGCTATATATATGGCGCCTTATTAACCTAAAATTAGGTGAAATCAGCGTCCTCACCAAATTCTAATCTTATTGGGTAATTTTCTTAATTTTATGCAATGAATCCAATTGATTGGTTTTCTCAATTTCAGCCAATTAATTTAATTAATTGGTTTCCTTAATTTTGGTCAATCAATATAATTGATTGGTTTCCTTTATTTTTCCCACCTTCATTAAATCTAATTTAATGACTATATTTAAATTCGAATTTCAAATTCAAAAATTAGAATTTAAATTAATTTTATTTAAATTCAAATTTCAAATTCAAAATTCAAAATTAGAATTCAAATTAATTTTATTAATTTAACAATTATATTAATTAGGTTACATCATGGATCAAATCCAACTTGGCTCAAGATGCCACCTACCCTTTCTTAGCCCAATATGTGGGCTTTACCAACTTAGTCCCATTATCCTATATTGGTCCCAAACCACATATGTTAGAATTCAAGACCCACTAATAACCAAGTCTTCATCAAATCGTAGACCCACTTTGCTTCTGCTCGAACTCTTCACACCCAGGTTCTTCAATAGCAAGAACTGCTCAAGCCTCATAGCACTTCTCATTCTTTTCCTTCTTCAGAGCACTTCATTTCCCTCTTCAAGTGAGCACTGCGACTGAGCTTCTACACTGTCTAGTTGCATGGAGTAATATAAGAAAGGGAACTAATAAGTGTCAAAGACACTATTTTTAATGTCAAATATAGTTTAAATAATGATTAATATGATTAAGAATATATTGTTAATTAATAGATCTTAAAAGATATTAAAATGCCAACAAGTAGATAAGATTTTAATCTCTTTTCATATTATTTCGGGTTATTTCAGATATGAAGTAACAAATCACTAATCTGATGGGCAAAAGGCAATTAGCATCAGTTATTAACATAAAAATCAAGAATAAAGAATTAATAAAGATTAAGTCTTGCTCGCTCTGTAGCTCACTTCAGCAAGCAAGGTAAGCGAGACATTATAATTAGCTCGTTGAGCAGCTCACTTCAACGAGGAAATAAAATATGCTTGCTGAGCATCTCGCTTCACTGAGCTCATCAACGAGCGAGTCCAAATACTGAAAAACCCAATTTTAATTCTTAAAAAAGACGAGACGAAGGCCGTTGCAAACATTCGAAAGACAGCATAGACTCAGAGACGAAGGCAGAGAGACAGAGGAGTAAAATCTGGAGATGGTTGCAGAAGAAATAGTAAGAAGAGAAGATTGAAGAATCACCGTTTAAATTTCCTGCTAAGTTTCTGTGAACTATTTTAATTTCCTTTAATCTTTTAATTCTGTTGTTATGATTATGCAAAGCTAAATTTATTTATGTAGTTAGGGCGAAATGGAACAAATGGGTTCTTGAACGCTGTTTAAACTTTCTTGTAATTTATATTCATGATTTGAGTTATGCAATTAATTTGTTTCCTCATAACTAGCTTTGGTTATGAACTGATCACTCATAGATAAACACATGAATCTGTGGAACCAATGCACTCTACATGAAGAATATAAAGATTTAATGATTTTGATGATAACAAACAAGCATACAAAGAAAGCTTCAAAGTGCAACCATCAAAAAGAATTCTAAAGAAGATCAAGACTCAAGCTTCACGAGAAGACTCTAAGTCCAAACAATCTCAAAGTAATATATCTTAGGACTTAGGATTATTTGAAAGGGAAATTGATTTCTTACGTGAACGAAGCTCAAAATATGTTTTCAAATACATGCATTAAATCATCGTTTGATATTTAAATTCAGTCCTAGAATGAAAACCTATTTTTAAATGTTTATCAAATGTTGAAAAGTATTTGAAACTGATTTAAATCAAGAGAAAACCAATTTTAGGCGAAATCCAACCTTTCAACGGGTTGGTAATTGATTACCCAAGCAATAGTAATCGATTACCCTTAATGGTAATCGATTACTCACCCAATGGTAATCGATTACCAACTTTGCAGAAGACAAAATAACAACTATAAAATGGCTAGTTTGTAAAAATGAGTAGAAAAACACCCATGCGACCCTCTATAAATAGAGATTACTGTTCCATTGATTGGACTATACTTCTCGATCATTATTACTCATATATATCATACTACTTACATTATTCTTGTCTTCTTGATCATAAATTCTCTTTGAGCTTTATTCTTGTGAGACTGTCAACACCTATAGTTCTTCAACTTGTATAATCTGTACTTTGAGAGTACTTAGCCGTTGTTAAACACCTCAATTTGATTTCTTGAATAGTTAGGGGAGTGAACCTTTTACACTTGGGAGATCACCAAATTCCTAAGAAAATTTGGAGTGAAAAATTGAAAGGCATCAAGAGCCCGAAGTCTTGAAAGGTTGCAGTGGTTTGTCAACCACCCTCAAGCTTGATAGTTAGTGAAAAAGTTTGATCGAGCGGCTTCAGTTTGGACATAGGTCACGGTGGTGGTGACCGAACCAAGATACATCTAGTTTGCAATTTCTCTAACCTTAAACTCCTTACTTTAGTATTAAAATTGCATTTTTAGATTGTGTTTATCTTTTTGCTTGCTCACTTTATTGATCACACATTTTCTCTCACACTTAGATTTTTCCTTATTAAATCATTTTATTGAAGAAACACTCTTTAAAATATCAAAGGAGACACTTTCCAAAAAGATTTTGAAAAACTCAATTCACCCCCCTCTTGAGTATTGAAGCCACTTGTAACATCTCGGGCGCTGACGAGGGCGGGGAGTGATCGCCGGTGCGATAGGGCATGGACAAGGAGCGGCTCCTAGTAGGCTTCCAACGACGGGGGAACATGAATGAATCGAATCAACACCCGAAAGAGAGGAATTCCAGAGACTGTGTTGGTATGAGACGATATAGTTGCGAATAACTTATAAGAATTAATTGGTACTACCTATACTAACAAGATGCATCTACTTTTCGATAGCCCGGAACGAAAGAACTCCATAGTTAAGCGTGCTTGACTTGGGGCAATTCTGGGATGGGTGACCTCCTGGGATGTTTTCCTGGGACGTGTGCAAGTGAGGATAAAACATGCTGAAAAGTCTCGTGTTAGTGTGTGGGGATAGTCATTGATCCTTGCAAGTTGCCAGGCGTTAATAGTGGTATCAGAGCAGGGCCTCTTTTCCAGTACAGTGTGTTCGAGGACGAACCAGGTGGAAGCTGGTGGGCATGTAATATCCCGAGCGCTGACGAGGGCAGGGAGTGATCGCTGGTACGAAAGGGCATGGATAAGGAGCGGCTCCTGGCAGGCTTCCAGTGACGGGGGTACATGAATGAATTGAATCAACACCCGAAAGAGAGGGATTCCAGAGACTGTGCTGTTATGGGATGGTACAGTTGGGAATAGCTTATAAGAAATAATTGGTACTACCTATACTAACAAGATGCATCTACTTTCGGTAGCACGGAACGAAAGAACTCCATAGTTAAGCGTGTTTGACTTAAGGCAATTCTAGGATGGGTAACCTTTTGAGAAGTTTTCCCGGAAAGTGTGTAAGTGAGGACAAAGCACGCTGAAAAGTCTCGTGTTTGTGTGTGAGGACAATCATTGATCCTTGAAAGTTGCCAGGCGTTACACCACTTGTTCAACAGAATCTTGCATGACAATAGGGATGTTGGTGTCTTGATTCCGATTGATTAATTGATAGAATTTGTATGATCTAGGCATAGGCTTACAAATTCTATAACTTTCTGGTTCTTGCGTTAATGTTAGCTCTAAGAAATAGGTTATAAGAATTTAGGCTTTTGAATAAAGTAAAGAATTAAACTACCAACAGATTGAGATTTAATCAATTTTAGAAAGAATCGTTGATAACTTAATCTTGAATGTTGATTGCAAGAAACGGTAGACGTGTTAGGTGTTAGTATTTGGGTGTCCTAGAGACAATCTTATGATTAAATAAGGACAGAGATGTAGACCTTTTTAATATCGTCGCAAATAAATAAAAGCACTCTTTATCTTGTTTCATAATTATGTCTCGATATTAATATTAATATATTATGAATAACTTGATAAACCCCGTGGAATAAAATAGGTATCTCTTGAGTATCTGTGATGAGATCACAATCATGAGGATTCAAGAATACCAGATGTTTATTCCTAATTTTATGTTCCTAGTCTAGAGATACTGAGAATGGGGTCAGTAGTAATCTCGGGTAAGACTAGCACGACTTATCTATTTGTATATGGATGCAAGGTATAGACCTCATGTGCTACAGATATGGAGATGTCTTAGCTAAAGTCGTGGGTGGACCTATAAGGGTATAGCTCGCACTGAACGGACCCACAAAGAGACTCTATGAGGAACTCTCACAGAGAGTATCATTAGAGTAATCTCTTTATATTTGGGTATGTCTTTCCTAAGACCAGAAGTTATTACCTAGACTGTGTTCTAGAAGACATGCTTTGATTGTGCACCTCGTCTGCCTGAAACATGGAGACTCATAGGTATACTGTTGGGCTTGTCCTGAAAGAACACAACTAGGGTGATAAGCTCAAGGAATTCGTCAAATCTCTGTGAGAGATTAGGTTATCTGTAAACCGGAGAAATCGGGATGACATTTACAGGGACTCGGGAATTATGCATAGTAAAAGAGATCATGAGATGATCTGCCTTTAGAGTCTGTAAATTGAAGATTCCCTATTTCGAATAAAGCTTACCCTATACCGCAGGGGTTGATACGCTTCCTTACTCTAGGTTTTATGGGAAGGTAACCGAGACGAAAGGAAATATATACGGCAACCAAATATGTTTAATAGGATGATCAAATCATTAATCTAACTAGTTCTGGGGCAACAAAGCATTGCTAGTGCTCTGTGTTGTCATTAGATGGGTTGTGGGCTTATTGGGCCCAAGCCCATTTATGTCAGTGGCTAAGTTGGACCTAATGGGTCACACACAAACACCTAATTGTCTAGATGCTCTAGCATTAAAGGTATTGGGCCTAATAATAGTTATTAGCCCAAGAAGTTGTTTGGAACTCCACCTAAAGGGGTGGAGGGCGCATGGTTCATTGTAATGGGCTTGGATAGTCCAAGACATTACTAATTAATTTAATTAGTTAAATTAATTATCAAACATTTAAATTTTGAATTTTGGAATTCAAAATTTGAATTTTGAATTTTGAATTTGAATTTCGAAATTCGAATTTTGAATTTGAAATTTGAAATTTGAAATTTGAAATTTGGATTTTGAATTCGAATTTTGAAATTTGAATTTTGAAATTTGAAAATTTGAATTTTGAATTTGAATGTTTGAACATTTGAATTTGAATATTTGAATGTTTGAATTCAAATATTTGAATTTGAATTTGAATTTGAATTGCCTATGAAAGATTGTTTCATAACAAAAGGATAAGATAAGATCTTGTTGGAACAAATCACTAGTACCATGAGAGAATCTTTTGGACAAGATCCAAGGCCATATATGGCGCTGATTTGGGTTGTTGGTGAGCAAGATTTGCTCATCAAAATCAGCTCCAGAAGATTCAGTCAGTTGGGAGAAAATCTGAGTGAGTTGATTCAAATTTGAATGCAACTACTCAGATGTATCTGGTCACCTTTTTGGGCTATATGGGGTGCACCATATAGCTGATCTTATGAAGATTTCTGATCAGAATTTTGAATAGGTTTTTGAACCAATTCTCAAGAGAATATTCTAGGAGACTGTTAGCAATTTTTGAAATAAAACAGCTCCACTTCTCTCTCTCCAATCTGGCGCCTAATGATCAGATTTTTAGGAGAAAAATCTGATTGGTATTTTATTTTAAATACTCTCCTCTTATGCACCTATGTGGTAGTTGTTCCTCCAATGGTTTTTCTGAAAACCTAGCCTATTCTCTCCTCTCTCCTGCGCCACTTGTGAAGCTTTCACATTGAGAGCTTCACTTTTTCAAACACTTTCACCTAGCCTCCATCTTCACATATAGAGCGCCTAGCAAGCCTCTTTGTGGTGATCATTCGGTGGCTTCACAAGAAGGAGTTCTTGCACCTAGACGAGTGGGTGGTGTGGATCAACGTTAGAGGGTCTGAACCCTTCAGACCGGCCTTGATCATCTGGTGATTTCACGAACAAGGTAACATCATGCTTTCCTAAAGCATGAAGTTGTGCATGTATATTCCGCAAAGAAAAATTTTATTTTTCCCTCTTGCATGCATCGGCCTTCAAGGTCATTTCGAACTTTCATTAGGAAAACATCAGGGAAGTCGTGTTCCTAGCTACGTCTTTTATTAAGAGTTAAAAACTGTTTTCTTCGCATTTGTCGCAACCGGATTGCGACGTGATGGCGAAAGAAATTGAACGGTTAAAAACAATGGAGTCGCCACAAAGATTTATTTGGAAAAACCCTTTTTGTTTGAATACTGGTCTTTGAAATAGAAAAATGAATTCGGGAGTCGATTACGAGTATGAAAGGTATTAGCACCCTACACCGTCCGTTTTAAAAATGGTTACCTTATATTAATTGTGCAAATTATTGATAAAGGATGGGAGATTTGGCGAAGGAGATTGTTGAGTTAATGGTGGTTGAGGATGGAGGGATGGGAGATTTTTTTCCTTTTCCTTTCTTTGGCTTTCCTGCTCCGTTCTTCAGAAATGTATCCTCGGCTTCTTTTTGTAAGCCTCTCCGTGAAGTAACTTTCTGATATGTGCTTTCTTTCTTTGAAATCCTTTTTTTCGTTTTTGTTTGCAATGTGGCTGCAATTGTGCTCAGGTGAGCAGAGCTCATCAAATGGCAGACCCTCTTTAGTGATCATTTTATGCACTCTTTATTTTTGTTGTGCCCATTTGTAGCTTAATCTTGTTTGACTTTGCTTTAGGCTTAATGAAAGTTTTTCATTTTGCCTATGCCACAAACAGAGGGAGCAGAGTGTTGAACCAAGATGAGCAGATTCTTTGAGAAGTCCCTGTCGTTCTTTTTTTTTTTTTTTGAGAGAAGCAAAACGAAATAATTTTTATTCATTACTTTTTTTTTCTTTTTCTGATTTTGCTTTATTCTGAATTTCCCAGACCAAATATGGTGTTCACAGCATTATTAATTTTTTGAATTCAATTATTGATAGTAATTTTATATTTGAAAATTTCTTTTTTTAGTTTAATATCTAAATGATATTTTTAGTTAAAAGTACTTTTCAAATATTGAATCCAAATGCAAAATAACTTTGACTTTTAAAAAACGCAACTCATAAAAAAAATCTTTTTTCAAAAGCTCATCCAAACGGACCTTTAGTGTTGCTTTAGGCTTTAGCTTTTAGGGAGCATTAAACCCAATGTTGTTAAGATCGAGAAAAAAATAAAAAAATCATAAATCATAAAATCGACACGGAACATAAGATCATACCTGTACGTATAGAATAAAAAACAATATTTTTTCAATATTTTTTTTTATAAATCTGTACCTAGAAATAATTAAATTAAATAAAAGTACTTAATGGAGTACTCTTTTGTTATTAATTATATAACTGAATTTTTTAAAAATTTGTTTTATTAAAATCCCTAAACCAGTACCGGAAAGGAAATAAAAAATATTATAAATAGACAAACAAACTTTTAAAAAAGAAACACAAATCATCCATGCTGGCAATCCTTGACTCTCTGAACGAACCAATTAGAAACAAGCACACAGATTAATTGCCCTTTCCTCTGTTTCTCTCATACGAGATTGTTCTGTTTCAATTTCAAGGAAAAAAATCCAATCTTCAATCTCCATCGGTGGCTTGCTTCGACCTGCGACCTGCTCTTGAAGGATGTATTAGCTGAAACAAAGATGAAGTTTCTGTGTTTTCGCTTTCAATTATTGTCTTTATTTTCTCTGATTTCAAAAAAGAAGAAGAAAAAAAATAGTCTTCTTCTCTCTTAAAAAAGAACAGTCTTCTTCTTGCTTCAAGTGATAGGGTTGATTTCTTTGTCTCTCTCTTTCAGTGATGGTCGCCGATGACAATAGCAACAACCAACTCTTTCCTATCTCCCACTCTTTTTTCTGTGGTTTTTTCTCTTGAATCGCTAGATTTGTAGGATCGTCCGATCTCACTGATTCTACGTGTTTACCCGTCGATCTCAATCGATCTGAGAAGAAAACGATCCTATGCGCGATTCAGCTCGTTGGAAGGAAAAAATCATAGGATCGTACGATCCTACATATTCCATGTGATTTTAACAACCTTGATTAGACCAACCTACAAAAATAAATACCAACATATATGCTCTGCTATCCACAACTTACGAGACAAAGCATTAGGAGCACACTCAAATTGCTATTAACATATAAACATAAACGCAGAATTTGGTAGAAAACTTATATAGCATTTTCTTATGTTCCCGAATTTGGAGATCCTACGACATGGTACATGTGTGTAGAAATATCAACTATAATCTAAGTACCAAATAACCACCATTTCTTTTAATTGGCTAATTGGTTAGCATGTACTATTATTATTACAATTAGAGGCAAATAATAGTCATAAATAAGGAAATTAGTCATTAATCCGGAACAAAGCAAAATGGGTTGCACGTGAATTCAGAGCTTCAAAGTAAAAACATAAAAGGAAATAACAGAAAAGTATCATTTAGCATCTTCTTTAGTTACCTTGCTAAGTTTCTAAGCATATATATATATATATATATATATATATATATATATATATATTCACAGAAACACCCAACCGTACTGAAAAAAATTTCATCATTTTTTTGGGGGGGAGGGGGGAGAGGCAGCACCCCTGACTCAGCCATTGTGTGACACATCAGCTAACAAATTTCTGAGGAGAAAGAAAAAAAATAAATTTAATATTATAATTATGTACTCTTCATAATATATAGTTATAATACTATTGTCGCACCCAATGCTCAGTGCAATGGTAATACTGAAGATTTGTTTGTCAAAGAGGATACATCAAATTGACAAATTAAGGGTGTGATTGATAGTGTTCTTTTTTTTTTTTAAACATTTTTTTAGAATATTTAATGAATGTTTTTTGTAAAAAAAAATTGAAATTTAAAAATGAAAATACAAAAAAAAATTCAAATATATTCTTTAAATTTTATTCTGAAAAATTAAAAACGAGTTATTTTTACGAAACAGGTCTTATCAAATACATATATATATATATGTGTGTGTGTGCGGGCAAAGATATTGTAACAATCAATTAGGGTTATTACCACTATTATTACCAATCAATTTCACCGTTAGATCGATTATGTTGATCTAACGGTTACATTTATTTCTATTTTTGTATGGTTATGATTCCTCATATTTAATACTTTATATTTATTTTCACCTTTGAATAATTATGATTTCTCATATTTAATGCTTTCATATTAAATATAAAATCATAACAATACAAAGATAGAAATAAATATAACTATTGGATCTAGGGGTGTTCATGGAGAGGCTCATAACAGGTTTTAACAAAATCCGAACCGAATCGGTTTTAAACAGTTTGGTTTTAAAACCGAACTGATTTTCTTCTTTTAAAATCGGTTTTTAATTTTCTAAACCGTTTTGAAACCGGTTTATGGTTTATAACAGGTTTTGATTGAAAACTGGTTTTAAACCAGTTTTAATTAAAAATCGGTTATGAACCATAAACCGGTTATCAAGTTCAAAACCGAGTTTTTAACAAATTCAAAATCCGTTTTTGATGAATTGTGATATTTCTATAAGTAGTCGTTTGTTTCTCCCGGTTAGAAGTAGTTGTCCAACTATTTCTTGCAAGAATCTTCATTGTTTTGGAACTCTCCGGACGAAATGATTTTTATAAAAATTGATAGAAGAACAATTGAATTATTTTAAAATTAAAAAAAAAATTGCTCTTTGTTCTCTAAGGTTTATGTTACTAAAGAAGGTATGGGCAGAGGTGTTCAAAATGTCCAAAAGAACTAAACCAATCTATAACCAAACTGCTCTAAATTTTAAAAATTGCTATTTTTAAAAATCGGTTTCATATAAAACTGTATTTTATTTTATAAACTGGTTATTTACAAAACCATAAAAATAATTGGTTATCCATAACCAAACTGCTTTACATTAAAGAACAAATAAGTAAATCCGTTGTGATTTGTTCTTTTAACGGCTCTGATTCATCATCTTAAACATCTCAGAGACGTTAAGCCAATTGATTAATTTCGTTGCTCTTTTCGTTATGATTTTTTAACTTCATCTTTGTCATTTGAAAGCCTTCGCCTTGTCAAGTTGTGAGTTTATCCGGAGGTTTATATGTGGTTTTTTTTTCTAGAAAAAAAATTTGTTACGTTACATAAGAAGTGCTTTCTTAGATGCGACCTTTCAATTTATGTGTAATTTTTTTTTAAAAAAATAAATATTTTCTACTTGAGCTGTTTAACTTTTTCTACTAGTTTGTTGTTTGGAAGTTTTAGTCAATTGACTAATATAATAGGCATGATAAAAAATAATATTTAATTATTCTTTAATTGTAGAGCAGTTTCCTTATGGATAATCATGGATAACCAATTATTTTTATGGTTTGGTAAATAACCACTTTAAGAAATAAAATGCATTTTCCTATGAAACCGGTTTTTAAAATGTGGAGCAATTTGGTCATGAATTGGTTTGATTCTTCTGGACATTTTGAACACCCCTTGGATCAACATAATCTGACGGTGAAATTGATTGGTTCTAACATTAGTAGTAACTCTAATTGATTGTTACAATATTCTATATATATATATATATATATATATATATATATATATATATAGGGAGGGGTTATATTTACAACTCAAATAGTTTACAAATTCTTACAACCATATCTTAACCGTTGATTTCAGACAATCAGTGGTTAAGATTTTCGCAAATTAAATTTATTAATTAATTATTAATTTACAATAAATAATAACCATTGATTACCGGAAATCAACGGTTAAGATATGGTTGTAAGAGTTTGTAAACTATTTGGGTTGTAAATATAACCCCTCCCATATATATATTAGAAAATTATTATTTTTTAATTCAAACATGTCCTCGATATGCGAAAATAAATAATAGTAGAATAATTTAGACTATCCTGTTGAGAATAATTTTTGTACTTTTTCAAACCCTCCCCCTGTTATTTGGCCTTTGTATTGGGTTGATTTGTCTTTGTTTTGTAATTTGAGAATAATTTTATTGAATTGATCTCTTTGGGGTGTTATTGTTAACCCCTTAGATTACCAAAAAACAAAATAATGGTAGAATCTTAGGAAGTTTAGTGAGAAAGAAACAAATATGATGGGAACAAAATATATATATATATATATAAGAGTTTGGTGTTTGTCTTTTTAAATGACATAAATTATGTCATTTTAGGAGAAAGATAGAAACAGAAAAACAGAAATCATGGGAGAGAGAAAGTGAGTGGTTTTTTAATTTAAAATTCAAATTTCCGTGTCTGTATCTCTTTTAAAATGACATAACTTTCTGCATTTAAAATGACAAACACTTTTTACATAAAAAATAAAATAAAATCTTGCGGACAACTAGGGCCCGGCAGTTGTGTCCCTTTCTTAGCAGTTATTTGTTGTCCATTGGAGGGGAACAAAATATTAAAAAGAAAATGAAATCTTACATACAACTTGGGGTTGGAACGGACAACTTGGGCCCGCAGTTGTCCGGTTGTCCCTTTCTTAGCAGTGATTTCGTATCCTTGTTTGGAAAATATTTTCGCTTTGTACATCTTTTATACTATTTCTTTTTCTATGATTGTTCTTTTTTTTTTTTCATAATTTTTTTCATTTTTGGTAAATGAGTAAAACGAAAAGTAAAAAAAATTTCTTAGCAGTTATTAACACGGTTTTTTTCTTCTTCCTTTTTTTCATATCTTAGCATTTTTTTCTTTCTTTAAAGCCCCTTTTATCTACAAATATATATATATATATAATGTTTGTCATTTTAAATGATATAAAATTATGTTATTTTTAGAGAGATAGACACAAAATATTTATTTTTTTATTTAAGATTTAAATTAAAAAAAAGGAAAACTTCAAAACCCCCTATAACTTTCCTCATAATCATTTATCCCCTCAAAATTTTGAATCATTTACCCCCTGAGAATCTTTAAATCAAGGGACAAGTGATAAAAAAAATTTAAATAGGAGTGTAAATGATTCAAAAAATTTGTGAGGGGGGTAAGTGATAATTGAGAAAACTCATAGGTTTTTTTTGAAGTTTTCCCTAAAAAAAAATCAACCACTTTCTCCTCCAAAATAATATTTTTTATTTAAAATTTAAATTAATAAAATTTCACCCACTTTCTCCCACATAATTTTCATTCTTTGTGTCTATTTATCTCGTAAAATTACATAGCTTATGTCCTTTAAAAGGACAAACATCAAACCCTATATATATATGGGGCATGATATACTTACTACCAAAAAAGTTTATCACATTTACAACCAACCTAATCACCGTTGATTTTCGTCAATCTAATAGTTATAATTTATTAGGAATTAATAAATGCGATCTAATAATTTCCAATAAATATAACTGTTAGATTGACAGAAATCAATGGTGATTAGGTTAGTTGTAAATGTTGTAAATTTTCTTGGTGGTAAATATATCCTTCTCCTATATATATATATATATATATATATATATATATATATATACTCCCCTTACTTGATTGTCAATCTTGGTTTTGGCCAGAGGTGACAAAGATATCAGCCCGTCCCAACCCATCAAACATGGCATGAGGTGAGTTGACCCGCCTCTTGAAAATGAGTTAAAAATACTAACTCATCCTATTTTATAATGGTTTAGTAGATCAATTCGGTGAAAAAATAAAATAAAATGAAAATTTAAAAATAAATTATATTAATGCATTTTATAATATTATGTAATTTCATTTCATGTTTCCCTTCATTTTTTCCAATCTCAAACATAAATATATGTTAATATTTAGTCGGACAATTTCTAAGATCACATTTTTGCCTCTATATAAAGATAACATTTGTCATAAAATTTTCTTCTTTATTTTTCTAGGAGAGTACTAAAATAAAATTTTGAATATCACAAAAGCTTAACATGACAAATGAAATACTATAAAATAGTTAAAAAAAAACCTAATTTGATGGGTGGAACTCGTAGTAACCCACCCTTAAACGAGACAGGTTGAAAAAGGTTGGCTAGTTGAAAATCTCAACCCAACGTATCATTTATGACAATTTAAATGAGTCAATATGACGAATTGGATCCATTTCTTCAACTCTAGTTTTGGAAAAATAAAAAGTATGTGATTGTTTTCAGGGTAATATTAGGGGGGTGTATTGGATTGGAATTTCAAAGGAATTTAATGGATTGTTTTTTGACAAAAAAATCCGTTGGTATTCGATTAGGATTTTAAAGGATTATTTTAGAATCCGTCCAAATCCGTTGGTATTCAATCAGGATTTTAAACGATGGAATGATCACAATCTCTTGGTATTCAAAAATCTGACAATTTTAATGGATTTTATATTGGTGTGGATTTTGTGAGACTTTTTAGTGAAAAATATAAATAGGATGCTTCTCTCACAATCTCACCCTAACCCCTAGAATTTCTTCAGATTCTTCTATTGCAGTATTTTCACAAGCCTTTTTTCTCAAAGCCAAGGTACGTTCTCTTTTGATTCTCATATTCCTCCTTCCTCATTAATGGTTGTGTTTGTCATTTGTATTTATCAGGGGTTTGTATTCTTCCTTCATAATTAACGACATGCTTCATTACCGTATGTATTTTTTTTAACGTGGAGTCAGAAAATCCATTAGAATCGTGCTTCATTACCGTTTGTATTCTTCCTTCATAATCCGACGATTTTAACGTGCTTCATTGTCATCTGTATTTTTTTAATCACAATCTCGTGCTTCAAAAATCCGACGTGATTAATATATGTATCAGGTTTTTTGACTCCATGTTTGTCGTCTTTTGATTCCTACCATAAAGTATTAATTCTGATTGATTAAAAAATTGATTTTGACTCTTTTAGGTTTTGATTCCTACCATAAAGTAATGGTTCTTATATTTTTTTATTTAATTCTTTTAATTCTGATTTATTAAAAAATTGTTTTATATTTGTTGTGAATGATTTGGCCTTTATAATTTTTACTTATTAAAATATTGATACTGCAAGGCATAGTGGTGGAGAAAGACAGATGTCATATGATCATAACCATTGAATATGACCTCGGTTGGAACATATAGTAATTATTATTTTTCTTCACTATTCGTAATAATTTTGGTATCGGAGCTTTTAAAAAAAAATGATGTGCTTCATCACTATGCTGCCCAAAAAAAAAAATGTGCGTCTATATTTTGGTATCAGGCTTTCTTCACTATGCTGCCCAAAAAAAAATACCAAAATAATATAGAGTTTTTTATGTTTCATCATTATTCGTCTATATTTTTTTATATACAAAGTAATAAGAAAGAACATTCAACACCAGAATATCTAATAAAGACAAGCATGTTGATAGGAATTAGCTTATTCAATCCTTTTTTTTATTGTTTGTTGATTGAACTATTTAACGTTAGTTTGGTTTACTCGTTTGAATAAACATGTTTTTAAATTGTGTTGATTAATCTCATTTAAAATTATTTAATTATTGTCTAGTTCTAATCTTAGCATGTGTAACACTACACAACTTTCTTCGCAAAGAATGTTGTTCAGATGAATTTTCAATTGAATCAATAGATGCATCTTCATCTTTAGTATCACCAGTTAATGAAGAAGATAATTTTCAACCCATTGGTCACACCCAAGAGCAGGAACGAGAAGATGCTAATGCTTGGAGAACTAGTATAGCTCTAGATATGTTGAGAGTTGTTGCTTAATAATTTTGAATGTTTGTTAAAAATTATTTAGATTTTATTAATACGTGGAGAGTTGTTGCTTAGTAATTTTTGAGATAATTTTCAACTCATTGTTAACTTTACTTTTTTTTATTAATATCATTGCATTTCTTTGTTATTTGTTTTTATTGACTCTTGTAATTTTGAATATTTGTTAAAAATTCATATAGTTTTTTAAAATCCTATAAATCCATATTGTCCTTTCAAATCTTATGAATTTTGTTAAAATCCTTTAAAATCCAATCCTATGAAATCTTGATTGTAAAAAAAGTCTATAAAGTCTCTCCAATTCTAAAATGTCTTTTAAAATATGTAGGATTTTTTTATCTCAAAAAAGTCTTTTAAAATCCTAATCCAATACACCCCCTTTAGTCTCCAACAACAAGAGAAAAAATTTCTCCTACACACTCAACCAAGAGTGGGACCTACTAGGAGAGAGGGAAAAAAAAGAACAATGTGATTATAATAGGTTTGTAGGAGGAAAAAAATCTCTCCTATTGCTGGAGAGTAATATTGCCCTTGTTTTCAACTTGAGAAAAATGAAAAAAAAAAAAAAAAAACACAATAATGCAGTGGGTCATGGAGTGTTGCCCCTTCTAATATATTTATTATGGGATTTATACTTCTCTTTTCACAGGAGAAGTTGGAAGATTCCCGCAAAGACAAAAATATGTGATTTAGAAAGAGCACTCTTTTATATGTTTGTAGTAGATAATTTATAAAATAATTTCATCTCCTATAATAGGAGACACATTGACGTGCGCTGTCGAACCTACGCAAATTACCGAGCTTTAAGTTTGTAGTGATAGGACAACTCAGATCGTCTCCCAAAGAACCTGCTAGAAATAAAAAACATTCTATAAAATAAAATATAAAAAGGAAAATGGGGATTTTGTTGATTTGAAATTTAAATAAAAACAGATTTAAAATTTGGATTTAAAATAAGAATTAAAAAGCAATCAACCTAAGGAATCAAGATTCATTAATTTATTTCGTCATTTGATTAAAAGATAATTATCAATTTGCGATTAACCCCAATTAATTTCGAAATCCTCAAATTCAATTGGAAACCCTCTCTAGACTATCGCCTAGCGTTTGGTTGAATACAGTATCTCAACTATGCGATCGCAATAGTTTTGATCTGTTCAACTTATATTCATCGGGTAAATTAATCTGACCATTAAATTCAATGATCAATTTTCCCTTATAGAATGCAATCGCATTATTCAATTTGAATACCTACAATCGCATGATATTCAATCTGAATTGGGAAAAAATGAAACTGATTTAAAGAGTTAAAAATATATCCTCTGAAATAAACTAACGAACCTTTAACCTTAGATTGATTAAAGGTGTTTAGCCTAGCATCGCGAGGTTAAACATCATTCAAAATAAAATAAGAGAAGAAGAAGAAGATGAAAAGAAAAGAGTGCAGAATTTCGAATTTCAAAGAAAACTTAATCAATTGTTCAACTCAAAATCTGACTGCTGAAGTGTTTCCTCAAGTTTCCCTTAAATAACCCACATTCAGAACGGGTTAGGGTTCCACCACTTCGGCCCATACATAAAATAAAAACTTAATAAAATAAAATAAAACATTAATAAAATAAAATAAAACATTAAAACATGGCCTTGGGCCCTAAACATATTGGGTTCTAATCTAATTACAAGTTCAAACGTCAAAATAAAATTCCACCAAAAACACATCATCTTGGGCTCAGGTTTTGACCATCTTCCTGTCCGAATTAGGCTTCATTGGCTTAAATATCGATGGTAGCCCTTTTTGTTAGCTGCACAAAACAACAAGAATGGAGTCAATCAAAAATCTGTAGAGTGAGATATGGTCGAAATACAAAAGCATTGTAAATCTAGAAAATTCTGACGAAAATCAATTAAATCGAATCAAAATCTAAAATTCTGATTTGACCAAAAAGACTTTTATTTAACTCAAATAAATCCTAAAAATATTAACCACGAGTAATAAATAAGTGTAACAAAATATATGTTATCAAATTACCTCACACTTATCTTTTTGCACTCCTGGGCAAAAACTTAAAACATAAAGCAAAAACTAAGACTAACCAATCCTTTCTAACAATAACAAGCATACAGAAAATACACAAAGATCACAAGTCTTCCACAGATAAACCAATCAGGATAGAAATTCTTTAATCTCAAATCATAAGACCAGCTAATTTCAACTGCACATGCCAATTATAGAAAATGGTTCCTTACAGGATGCTCTCAATATTTTTCTCTCAAGTGTATCGGGTAATCAGTGTATCACTCAAATCTACTGAAGAAAATCATTCTACCATAGGCTTGCTCAAGTTCGACTTCTCCACTGCTACTAACACATGCATGCATAAATCAAGAGGGCTTTATGCAAGGTTGTAATGGGGCTGAGGTGAAGGTATGGATGAAATATGAAAAAGAAGGTTAAACACCCCAAAAATCTACAAGAGAAAAAGTTAAGAACTACACTAAGAAAATAAAACAAAGATAATGAAAAGATAGAAATAAACACATATTTTTTTTTCTTTTTGCTTTCTTTTTTTTTCTTTTTTTCTTTTTTCTTTTTTTTGAAAACAAAAAGCATAGCAGAAAAGAATCAGATGGTCATCCCCCACACTTAAACTTTTGCACGTCTCGAGAAAATCGCCACACTTAAACACAACATCACAGTGAAACCAATGCTCAGTAGATCTCCAGGGAGTGGAATTAATTGGTTTTTCACTTAGGCTTATAATGTGGCTTAAGAAACAAAGGATATAAAGGCTCAAAGGGGCTCACCAGAGGATAATAATGTAAGGATGGATATCTGGCTAAAGTGGTTAAAAATAGAATAAAAATAAATGCCTCAATCATATTCATGCATGTAAGTTAAAAATGCAGTTTCGAAAAGAACCGGAGCAAGTTCTAGAGAACAAAGATCAAGAGCAGAAACACACAAGAAAGAAGGAATGGCCAGAAGATGTATGCCATGTATAAAGGCTCAAAACCTCACAAGGGTCAACCAAATCATGCAATCAACAGCACAGCGTCAATCAACGGGTATTGCAATCCAAGAATCGAGATCAAAGCCTAACAGACTATGCTATCAAACACTGTGATCTAAGTGTACTCCATGTACCACTCAATAATTATAAAAAATAAAAGGAAAATCTACATATGAAAATCAAAAACTAAAAGAAAGAAAATAAAAGAAAAATCAAATAACAGATAGAAAAGAAAAGAGGGGAGAGAACTCCCTGAACTCCCTAAGGAGAATAAACAACATCAAGCAGCCTAATTTTTGCTTCCATCTATGTATCATCAGGTTGATGTGGTGTTCCTTCATAGAATGGCTTCAGACGATGCCCATTCACAGTAAATGTGCTCCCAGTCTATTTATCTTTTAATTCAACTACATCATAAGGAAAGACATGAGTAATAACAAATGGGTCATTCCATCTTGATATAAGCTTACCAGGCATGAGCTTAAGACGGGAATTAAATAGTAGAACGTTCTGGCCCACTACAAACTTTTTTCTCAGGATCTGCTTGTCATGGAATGCCTTTGTTTTCTTTTTATATATCCTGGAACTCTCATAAGCATCCAATCTCAGCTCTTCTAATTCTTGCAGCTGTAGTTTTCTCTCCACTTCTTCTGACTGGATGAGATCCATGTTGCATTGTTTCACAGCCCAATATGCTTGATGATCCAACTCTACTAGAAGATGGCATGTTTTTCCATAAACAAGTCGGTAAGGGAACATCTCGATTGGAGTCTTGTAGGCAGTCCTGTACGCCCACAAAGCATCTTCAAGTCTCTTGCTCCAATCCTTCCTATGAGAATTAACTATTTTCTGAAGGATTTGCTTGACTTCTCTATTTGAGACTTCATATTGGCCATTGGTCTGTGGATGGTATGCAATGGCTACTTTATGAATTACACCATATTTCTTCATTAATCCAGCCATGCTTCGGTTGCAGAAGTGAGAACCTTGATCACTGATAATAGCTCTAGGAATGCCAAACCTGCAGAAAATATTAGATCTGATAAAATATACAACAACAGCGGAGTCATCAGTCCTGGTGGCTTTCGCCTTAACCCATTTAGATACATAATCAACAGCCAAGAGAATGTATGTAAATCCAAAAGAAACAGGAAAGGGACCCATAAAGTCAATATCCCAAACATCAAAAATCTCACAGAAGAGTATAGGGTGTTGAGGCATTTCATGCCTACAGGAAATACTACCTACTCTCTGACAATTATTGTAAGACTTACAGAACTCATATACATCATGAAACAGAGAAGGCCAAAACAAACCAGAATCTAAGACTTTCCTAGCAGTTCTTTGTGGTCCAAAGTGACCACCACAGGCAGATGCATGACAAAAAATTCAAAACAGATTGGAATTCAATATCAGGCACACATCTCCTAACTACTTGATCACTATAAAATCTCCACAAATAAGGATCATCCCACGCATAATACTTAGACTCACTTTTAAATTTTAGGATCTGAGCCTTAGTGGAATCAACAGGAAAAACACCAGAAACCAAGTAATTAACCATATCAGCAAACTAGGGAAACTTACCTTGCAGATGTAAAAGCTACTCTTAAGGAAAATCATCACGAATAGGGAGAGGATCGGATGAAAGAGAAGTGATGCGGCTCAGGTGATCTGCTACTTGGTTTTCTACTCCGCTTCTATCCTTGATTTCAATGTCAAACTCTTGGAGCAGCAACATCCACAGGATGAGTATAGGCTTAACATCTGTTTTCTTTAAAAGAAATCTCAAAGCTGCATGGTCAGAGAAAACAATAACCTTAGTATCTAACAGATATGATCGAAACTTATCAAGAGCAAATACTATAGCTAAGAGCTCTTTTTCAGTGGTGGTATAATTTGCTTGGGCCGAATACAAAGTCCTGGAGGCATATGCAATGACATGTGGAGCCTTGTTGACCCGCTAAGCAAGAAGCTCCGACAGCATAGTTGAAGGCATCACACATCAACTCGAATGGAAGGGACCAATCAGATGACTGAATCATAGGGGCAATAGTTAGGCAGCGCTTCAGATGACAAAAGCTGCCTTACATGCATCACCAATGTCTTTCTGGAGAAGGTTGGACAATGGTAGGACAATCTTGCTAAAATCCTGAATGAAGCGCCTGTAAAATCCTGCATGACCAAAAAAAGAATGCACTTCCCGCACAGATGCGTGGTAATGCAAAGCAGTAATAACATCAATTTTAGCAGGATCTACTTCAATTCCCTTTTTAGACACTACATGTCCTAACACTATTCCTGACTCAACCATGAAATGACATTTTTCAAAATTCAAGACAAGATTAGTCTGAATGCATTTTTTTCAATATTATGCCCCAATTAACCAAACAAATATCAAAAGAAGAACTATAGACACTAAAATCATCCATAAATATCTCCATACAGTCATCTAAAAACTCAAAAAAGATGCTTACCATGCAACGTTGGAAAGTACCTGGTGCGTTGCAAAGGCCAAAGGGCATCCTTCTATATGCATATGTGCCAAAGAGACATGTGAAGGTGGTCTCTCCTGACCTTAGGGTGCAATAAGAAACTGGAAGTAACCAGAATATTTGTCCAAGAAACAGTAATGAGATTTACCAGCTAACCGCTTAAGGATCAATAAATGGAAAAGGGTAGTGATCCTTGCGAGTTGCTTGATTTAGTCTACGGTAATCTATGCAGACTCTCCAACTGTTCTGAGCTCTTGCCGAAACCAGTTCATTTTTCTGATTCGCCACAACAGTCACTCCATACTTCTTGGGAACCACTTAAACCGGGCTGACCCACTGGCTATTTGAAATGGGATAAATGATGCCATCCTTTAAAAGCTAGGTGACTTCCTTCTTCACCATTTCTAGGATAAGCGGGTTCAGGCGCCTTTGGGGTTGCCTCACTAGTTTAGTACCTTCTTCAAGCAAAATGCGGTGCATGCACATGGAAAGAATGATTCCCACAATATCTGCTAAAGTCCATCCAATTGCCTTTTTATTTTCTTTAAGCAATGTCAGAAGCTTTTTCTTCTGCTCAGGTAGAAGGTTCTTGGCCACTATCACAGCTAACTGCTCATTTTCCTCTAGATATTCATACTTCAAATGGTCAGGAAGAACCTTCAGTTCCAACTTAGGTGGCAGATCAGTGGATGGAAGAAGTCTAGTGGGTGCAGGCTCTGTTGAAAACACATTAACAGCTATGCCTGCAATGAAATCCTCAGAAACAGAATCATGATCGTCAATAATATCAACAGGAAATTCAGAATTCAACATCAATGCAGAACCACCGTGCAAAACAGAATCAAAGTCAGGTTCATCATCGCGATCATAATTAGAAACAGAACCCAAATTATCATTCAATGCATCATTAAAATCATAACAGCAAAAGGCGAGCTCAGCATAAATTGTACAGTCACTACTATCGGTACAATCATATGAAAAATCAGAATCAATGAAGGATGAAAATTCTGGATATTCAGCAATCAAATCAACAGAAGCATCATCAACAATCTCATCAATAACATCAATGCAGAAAATAAAGTGCTCTTTCCTAGGATATTTCATGGCATTAAAAATATTAAAATTCATAATATTATCACCAAATTCCATGGAAAGAGTACCAGCATGCACATCTATCTTAGTCCTAGCAGTTTTCATTGATCGGCTAACCTAGCCGCCTGCATCTCAGCCAATGCAGTCAGGATAGGATCAGATTGATCCTCTGAAGTCTCTCGTGTTCTCCCGGACCTTACCATGACTCTGCACAAGTTACACAGATTATGAGTTGATCAGGCCCACACAATGTGATTACATATGCATTATCATAATAAAATTCGACGGAGTAAACACACAAGACAGACACAACCGAACATCCTAGTTATTGCAATACATACAAGCTTTTCCCTTGAACCATTGCTCTGATACCATACATATAACACCCCGTATATATTCGGTAATGTTATCATACTATAGTATTAAGCTACGCTTAATTTAAAAATGCGGAATATCTTTTTCTTTTCAATTATGAAGGCCTACCAAGCATGATTGTACTACTAGGAGTTGCACCCTCCATTCTTAAGATATAGAAATCAGCAGGAAAAGTCGAATTATACACCCTGACTAACACATCTTCAACAACACCAGAAGGGTGAACACTACTCCGGTTGGCTAACTGAACAACAATACCAGTAGCACGCAAGGGACCAAGACCAAGAGACTTATACAAAGATTCAGGCATAACATTAATGGATGTTCCTAAGTCTAATATACAATCATGAAAAATAGAATTTCCAATAATGCAAGGAAAAGTAAACATCCCTGGATCTTGGTACTTCTTGGGCATGGGCTGGATGAGTGCTGACACATTTTGACTGACGCTAACTCGCTCATCTCCTTTCAGCCTCCTCTTGTTGGTGCACAACTCTTTCAAAATCTTGGCATATCTTAGAATCTGCTGAATCGCATCCAAGAGTGAGATGTTTACTTCTAATTTTCTGAAGGTGTCAAGAATCTCTTTATCTTGAGCTTTTACCGCTTGCTTCTTAGACTGAGTGGCTCTTTGAGGGAAAGGCAAAGGAATGTGGATATCAGAAGTATCAGTGTTCTGCTTCCTTGAACTAGTGTCACCTCCTTGAGATAACTCAACAATAGATTATTTTGGCTCCTCCAGTTGCTTGCCAGACAGGAGAGAAATAGCACTAACATTACCGCTTCCCTTTGGATTTGGAATTGTCTATGATGTAAGGGAGCTGCTGGAAGGTTGGGCCTGGTTCATTGATGTCACCAATTGCCCAATCTGTGTCTGCAAATTTTGGATTGTGGATTCTGTCTTCTGTTGGAACTCCAGATTACTGGTGGCCATCTGTTTCACTAAGTCCTCCAAGGAAGGACCACTGCCACTATTTTGCTGCTACGCTGGTGGTTATTGTTGTATCTGTTGGGGAGCAGCTTGCTGGAAGTTCTGTCTCTACTGTGGAATGAATTGCTGCTTGTGCTGATATGGAACATTTTGCTGATTATGGTTTCATACGAGGTTGGGATGATTCTTCCAGAAAAGATTGTATGTGTTGGAGAATGGATTATTTTGCTGCTGGAACTGTGGTTTCCCAAGAAAGAGTGCAACTATTGACTGGTCTGTAGGAATGGTGCCCTCTTGCAGAGAAGGACAATCATCGGTGGGGTGAGAAGGGTCACCGCATATGCCACATGGATTACCGAACTGTGGAGCAGAAGTCTGAACTGTCTGGGTAACTGCCAACTGTCTCACCATGGTTGCTAATTCAACAAGTCTATTTTCAATTCTCTGATTTTCAGTACTTGATACCACTGCTGGAGGCGGAGTCGGAGTTGCTTGTACTTGGTACACCGCATTGCTATTGGCTCTTGTTCCAAACTGGAGCATTTGCAGCCATATTTGAGATCAACGCCTTAGCTACATCAGGTGTTTTGTCAACAAGAACTCCTCCACTGGCAGCATCAATCAGGTTCCTATCCATATGTAGAAATCCCTCATAAAAGTAAACAATAAGCAGCTGTTCAGGAATCTGATGATACAGACAGCTTGCACATAGCCTCTTGAACCGCTCCCAGTATTCATATAAATTTTCTCCATTTGCTTGCCTTATTCCACTGATTTCCTTTCTGATGACAGTGGCCCTTGATGAAGGAAAATACTTCTCAAGAATAATCTAGACATGTCAGCCTAGCTTGCAATGGATGAGGGTGGCAGGTAGTACAACCAATCCTTAGCTCCAGAATCTAAGGAGAATGGAAAAGCCAGCAGCTTGATTTGCTCCGCACCAACTCCTTGGGGCCTCATGGTATTGCATACCACTTGGAACTCCTTGAGATGCTTATGAGGGTCCTCACCTGCAAGACCATGAAATTTGGGCAGCAAATGAATCAGTCCAGATTTGAGCTTAAAAGGTACATCAAGGTCAGGATAACGAATACATAAAGGTTGTTCATTGTTAACATCAGGGGCAGCCAACTACTTAAGTGTTCTGTTATCCATAACTTTAGAATCAAATAAATTACCAACTGAAAATACACTATGTGAAAAACTCGAACAAGCAGAATCAGACTCAACAGACTCAAACTCTAAGGTATGCTCAGGGACAACACTACTGTAAGTCAACCTACGAACTCTACTAATAGCATGCAATGATCTTTCTATCTCAGGGTCATATGAATATAAATCATCAACACTGGTTGTACTCCTAGTCATGCATCAGAGGCATAGGCATACAACAATAAAATCACAAAACATACGATAGGACACAAAAACCACCGAAAACAGCAAATTGAAGCAAAAATAAATCTACGGCAAATACCAAATGACCTCAGAACTCTATGGGACCAACTCTCCTAAAGCATAATCGACCCTACGGACTGAAAAATCAAATAATTTTTTTTTAAAAAAATAAAATAAAATAGTAAACGAAGGAATTTGGCTAAAATTAGGCATTCACCATGAAGGACATAGCCCTTATGACTTTTTACCGGGATGATCGCCTCCTTCACGACACCAATTTTCAGATCGATCAGAGCAAGCTGAACAAGTGCAGAAATACTCGATAGATCCTTAAACGACGAAGAAACACTAAAACAGGTTAGTAAACAGCAGAATTTGGCAAAAATAAGGGTGACCTCACGCCCTGCTAGAGCGTTACTTATGCTTAGAAAGTCAAATTCCTTTGGAAATAGAACTCTTGAAACCAATCTCTTAGACATAAGTCTAACCAATCGCCCAAAAATCTCCAAAATTTCCCAAAAACGCACACCGTAATGAAGAGAAATGAATAACTGAGACAAGATGCAGTACCAGATGCAGAAACAGAGATGCAAAACACAAATGCAGAATTCGATGCAGAAACAGAGATGCAAAACACAGATGCAGAAATGCACACGTATGCAAACACATAAACAGGAAAACAAGGCGAAACAGAACGCTCACAGGATGCAGACGCACACAGAATGCAGATGCAGAAAAGAAACAGGTGTAGAATTGATGTAGAAAAATGACACAGAATTATGCAGACAGAAACAAAAAGCAAAAAAAAGAAACAGATGTAAACAAATTATGCAGATAGAAGTCCTAAATAGAAAACAGAAACAGAAAACACAAAACAGAAAATTGTAGAAAACAAATTTGTTTTTATAGAAACAGAAAAAGAAAATTAAAATAAATTAAAAAGCAGAAACGAAAACAGAACAGAAAGAAGAAATAGAGACAGAAACAAAAAACGAAATATATATATATATATATATATATATATATATATATTAAAGAAATAGAAAAAAATGAAATTTAAAAGAAAAATTAGAATAATAAGAAATAGAACAAGAAAACAGAAAAAATAGAGAAAGAAAAGGTAGTGATAGGACAACTCGGATCGTCTCCCAAAGAACCTGCTAGAAATCAAAAATGTTCTGTAAAATAAAATATAAAAAGCGAAAGGGGGATTTTGCTGATTTGAAATTTAAATAGAAACAGATTTAAAATTTGGATTTAAAATCAGAATTAAAAAGCAATCAACCTAAGGAATCAGGATCCATTAATTTATTTCGTCATTGGATTAAAAGTTAATTATCAATTTGTGATTAACCCCAATTAAATTCGGAATCCTCAAATTAATTGGAAACCCTCTCTAGACTATCGCCTAGTGTTTGGTTGAATACAGTGTCTCAACTATGCGATCGCAGTAGTTTTGATATGTTCAACTTATGTTCTTCGGGTAAATTAATTTGACCATTAAATCTAATGATCAATTTTTCCTTATAGAATGCAATCGCATTATTCAGTTTGAATACCTACAATCACATGATATTCAACCTGAATTGGGAAAAAATGAAACTGATTTAAAAAGTTAAAAACATATCCTCTGAAATAAACTAATGAACCTTTAACCTTAGATTGATTAGAGGTGTTTAGCCTAGCATCGCGAGGTTAAACATCATTCAAAATAAAATAAGAGAAGAAGAAGATGATGAAAAGGAAAGAGTGCAAAATTTCGAATTTAAAAAAAAAAACTCAAACAATTGCTTAACTCAAAACCTGACTGTCGAAGGGTTTCCTTAAGTTTCCCTTAAATAACTCACATTCAGAACGGGTTAGGATTCCACCACTTCGGCCCATACATAAAATAAAAACTTAATAAAATAAAATATTAAAACATGGCTTTAGGCCCTAAACACATTGGGTTCTAATCTAATTACAAGTCCAAACGTCAAAATAAACTTTCAGCAAAAACACGTCATCTTGGGCTCAAGTTTCGATCATCTTTCCGTCAGAAATTAGCTTTAGTGGCTAGACCATCTTTCCAGCAAAACACAACAAGAATGGAGTCAATCGGACATCTATAGAATGAGATATGGCCGAAATACGAAAGTAGTGTAAATTTGGAAAATT
>NW_026895905.1:0-101654 GCF_033153095.1 Gastrolobium bilobum | reverse complement strand
AGTTGCTTCATGGTTGGATGCGATTCCGAAAGAGCAATGGTGCAGGTCGTATGATGAGACAGGACGTAGGTTTGGTCATATGACAACTAACCTATCTGAGTGTGTGAATAAGGTGCTTCGTGGAGCACGAAATCTGCCTATATCTGCATTGGTCAAGATGACATTCAGTAGACTCATTGAGTATTTCGTCAAGAGACGTGAAGGGATTGAAAAAGATATCTCACAAGGTTGGATAATTTCAAAGAAGGTTGAGGCAGCGTTGCAAAAAAATGATGAATTGGCTGGCACTTATCGTGTGAGGATATATGATAGTGACCTGTTATTGTTTGAGGTTGAGGATGCCTACAATCAATCTACACACGAGGTCGGTGACATCATGAGAGTGGACTTAATCAATCGTACATGTCAGTGTGGTAGGTTTACAGCAAGGAGGTATCCCTGCAGTCATGTATTAGCAGTTTGCAAGGTGGCCAAGCTAAACCATTATGATTATGTGGATCATGTTTTCAAAATTCCAACCATTGCTAAAGTATATGCTGCACACTGGTTTCCTATTGGCAATGAATTGTTGATTCCATCCGTTGTTGGGCCTACTGTAATTCCGGATGCTCAGTTGGTACGTGCAAAAGGAAGACCAAAGTCTTCAAGGATTCAGAATGAGATGGATTGGGTTGAGTCTCAACCCTCTAGCAGTCAGAGCAGATGTAAGCATTGCAAGCAAGTTGGACATAACATTCGTACATGTCCATTGAGACTAAGACAAGCATGATTACGTATTGTTTTTGTGTAGTACTTTGTTTTGTAATGACAATCACTTTACGTATTGTTTTGTTTCCTTGTACCCTAAACTTTATCTTGTATTTGTTATGTATTGTGTTGTTGAAATGTATTGTTGAACTGTATTCTTGTGTTGTTGAAATGTATTGTTGAAATGTATCCGTTAAGTTTAGCGAGTCACTCGTTCCGTATTGTGCAATCCGAATGTCTACCATACCCATTTACCCCTTCCCCGAGTCAGTTAAGGTTATTGTATTACACATCAATTACCAAGATGCTAACAAAATGGATTGAACAGCACCTGCTGCTGCATCTGCAACTGGTCTACCCGGGTAACTCGTAATGATATACCCGAGTACATACTACCCGGGTAGACTATTCGTGGTACCCGGGTAGACCAGTTGCAGATGCTGTTGCAGATGCTGTTTTGGCAATTTTTGTTGCATTTTGGTAATTGTTGTGCAATACCTACATACGGTATGACTTGGGGGTGGATTGACAATATTAATGCAAGGTCCCATACTAATGCATAGAACCAACAAGTCTGAACGTGCACAAAACGAAAATTTCATTCATTCAAATTTTGAATATCCAGTACAAAAACATCCATGCAATGTAGGTAAAGTTCCTAAATGTACCAAAATGACTACATTACATCAAACTAAATCAATGATATGAAACCCTATGGACACACTAATCCGATGCCGTGTCCTCCCCATTCTCTTCATCCGATTGTGTGTCATCCCCATTGTCATCATCCTCCTCCTCCTCCTCCTCCTGAGTATGGGCACCCTCGCCAATTAAACCCTCCAAGCGTGAAACCCTTGTGTCCAACCGTGCAACCCTTGTGTCCATCTGGTTTCGCCACTTGCTCGTGCTCTGTCTATATCCTCTAAAGTCAGTAGTCAGATCATATAAGGATGCCATGACATGATCAAGTGTCCATCCACCCTCAGGAGGAGCTGGTGGTCGCCGACTGCGGGTGGGACGTGTCGGTCTGACATCAACCTCAGCAACGCCATCATCATCGTCATCATCATCAAGGCCTACATCATAAACCATGAAAAACAAACTTCAATACCACATTAAAAATTAAACAACACAAAATTGCATAAACTCATAAAGACCAACACATCACCTGCAGGTGCATCCTCCATCTCAGCATCGTGGTGGAATGGGATCTCAGGTGGTTCTGGTGCCTTCTTCCACGTCCAGATACCCGCTCTGTTCGGTAGGATCCCACACTGCTTCAGGAGCCTCTCACCAAATATAGCATTCCAGCCTCTGGCGGTCTTCAAGGTCTCTGTTGCCATAGGCACTCCAAATCTATGCAGAATCTTCTGCACCAGAAATGCAAAAGGCAATTCAGCCTTCTTTGACTTGGCTGCCTTCCATATCAGTATGCATATGTAATGCCTCCAGTTCACCTGCTGACTGTGAAGGAGGGCCCACAGGATGACAAAGTCCCCTTCCAGCACCTTTGAGTGATTATGCGGGCGCTGGAAAATAATATGTGTCACCACATAATGAAGAATGCGAGCAGAAACTGACAAGTTGCTAACAGGATAATGAGCAAAATGACCGGGCTCAGCGTCTGCCCTCCTAGTCTCTGTAACAATGGTCTCCGGTTATAATCACCAAATGTATGATGGCTGTCTCCATCATATAGTGCTGCTCCTGTGACACCATCAAAATCGAACCCCAGTAGCTCCGTCCAGATAGGAGCAGTCATGATGATATCAATCCCGCAGACACGGGAAGTCAGCTCGCCTTGCGAGTAGCCAAGGTTCTGGTAGAAGGCTCTTACCATAACCTCCGAGTATGGGCACCGCATCTCCGCCAGGTGAAGTAAATGTGTCTGCTCAAGAAGCGGCACGATGTCAAAACGCTCTAGGTTGAAGAATGCCGAATCCAGTGATTTCGGTTCGCAGATCTTCCGGGTCATGAAAAACTTCACGAACTTCTCGTGTGAAGGAATGTCATCCTCAAACAAATATCTGAACGTCAAGTCCGGAGCCTGCCTCGAAGCAGCCTGGGGCTGAGAGAATGACGACCCATCGTGACGACTCTTGGTTCTTCTCTCGGAATGGGTCACTGGCAGCTTTGAAACGCGTCGAGAGGTCATTGTGTCACACTATTAAACTGAAAAAATAACCAAAATCAGAAATTAGATACATGTTAGGGTTAGGGTTAGGGTTAGGGTTAGGGTTAGATTCAGGGTTAGGGTTAGGGTTAGACAAATTGATAAAATAATTCGGACAGAATCAAATGATATAAACGAAAATACAATGAATCAGAACAGAAATCATAACATAATTGAAAAAACTGAAAAAAAAATTCACCTTTGATCGATTTCAATCGGTAGAAGGCAGAGAGGTTGCAAGGTCCGCGAATGATGATCACAAACAAGACGAATTAGTGCAAGATTCTGCCTGAAATCGCTCAAGATGACACTCCTCCAGCAGCTCTACTCGGGTACCCCTTTTGTGGGTTTTCGAAATGGGGCTGCTGGGGTATTTTAAAACCCTACCGTCGATGTTTACCCGGGTACACTGCTCCGTACCCGGGTAAATAATTCAAACATTTTCCCAGATTCAAGAACTCTACCCGGGTACACCCCTACATACTCGGGTAGATAAAAAGTTTCAAAATTTACCCGGGTAGGTAATGGTGTACCCGGGTAGGCTTCGCGGTCAACGGTCAAACAGGGGCAGATTGGTGTTATGTTTGTTGGGAAGGGTAAATTTTCGAAATAGTTTTGAATGAGGGGCAATTTGGTAATTAATTATTAATTAAGGGGCATAAGGGTCAAAAAGCCGAAATTATTAGATCGCATTTATTAATTAATTATTATTTCCAATAAATGATAATCGTTAGATTGACGGAAATCAACGGTGATTAGATTGGTTGTAAAGGTGGTAAACTTTTTTGGTGGTAAGTGTATCCTGCCCCATTTATTTAGAACTTTTATGTTAAAAAAATTAAAAATAATAATTGTACGATAACATTTTTCTATTTTTGTATTATTTTTTAAGTTAAATTTTTAATTTAATTTATTTTAAATTATGAATATGCAATTTCTTATTTTTTTTCATTTATATTTCAAAATCAAAATTTTTTTATCAACTATACATATATTTTTATTAATTTTAAATATTTTTTATTTAATTTATAAACTATTTAAATTTTATTTTATTGTATACATATATATATTTTTTATTAGAGAAATATTAAATGCTGAATTATTTTCCCACCTATAAAGTTAAAACTTCAAATTTAAAAAGTTCGAATTTTAAATATTAAATATTTTTCCACCCAATAGACATAATAATAAATTTTCTATTTGTTTGTTTAGGTTTTTTTTTTTTAAATTAAAAATTAAAAATCCAATGATACAGAAGGCCATCATTAATAGCATGAAAATTTCAAACGTTTTTGCCTATCCTTATTTTTTAATCACCTATTTTTAATGCATTTAATTACTTGAATGGCATGAACGAATGACCTACATTAATGGATTTAAAATAAAATTCAATTTGTTTGTTTAGTTTTTTTTTAAAAAAAAAAAATCAAAACTAAAATTTCAAATGTTACAGAAGGCTATCATTAATAGCATTCAAATTCCAATTTTTTTTACTATCATCATTTTTTAATCATCTCGTTTTTTTAATGCATTTACTTTAATGACACGACTAATGACCTTTTTTGCCTTTTCAAAGAAGTGGGATATTAATACACATGTCTGCCACTAATTAATGCGTATTTCTTTTCTATGGGTCTTTTGGTTTTTCGATAAATATGATAAAAGTATTCAATGTTTTTTAAAATGAGGGTTAACAATTCCCATGTAGAAAATAGAGAAAATTTAATAGTTGTTTCTCACTTAAAGATGTTAAATTCTTTTCCCACCTATATCAACTTCAAATTTCGAATATAAAAAAAAATGGGATATTAATGAACCTATCTACCACTAATTAATGTTGGGTCTTTTTGTTTTTCGATAAATATAAAAAAAAGCATTAAATGTGTAACATCCCCGTCTCGAGCCGGTTCAATTAACATACATATGATAAAACAGAAAACAGCGGAAGACTTAACTTACGAAAATACGAGTTAACTTTTTCTTTTTCTACTTTAATTCTTACTCGGGGTAAACGAAAATCGGGCAGAGTTTCCTCTATAAATCGGACAACTGGGGATTTTCCAATCCCACTCAGAAGCATTTCCTGATAAACAGTTTATACAGCATAGTAATCCAGAAGTACCAGTCATGCAGATACCATCAGATACCCATCCATGGGCGCATGCAAAATATGGCTCCGTGCCACTATCCTAATCAACATGCAATCCAATACGAAATCATAAACTGAATAATACATCATCATATAACGTGCCTGAATACCCAAATGTACATGCCTCCAAGTGACAGACATGTACAAAACATATACAGGCCATATACAAAATAAAGGATCAATATCGTGATCCATCAAATGCGGAAATACTAAAAGACATCAAACACTCCAAAAGGTAGTAGCCTACAGCCACTCAAAATCCGATCTGTCGACTGCCTCAGCCACGTGTCGTGTCCCTGCCTAGTGAGGACTCACCGGGAATCTGGGCACCTGAAAATATGTCCCCAAAGAGGGGTGAGATTACAAATCTCAGTAAGCTCCAGGTTTATAGAGAATTCTCCATACCCCTGGCTCACTCCTGCATGAAAGTCAGATACAGAGTATACAAATACAACATATAGCAGATATCATAACAGAACAGAGCATATATCCATATCATATCAGAGATGTGCGCCGTCATTCCCAAGGGAGGACCCCAAGCAGAAATCAACGCACGTGTTCCCGAGGGAGGACCCCAAAGCGGAACCAGACATATCAGAGGCGTACACCATCAGTCCCGGGGGAGGACCCCAAAGCGGACATCCGGGTACTATACAATCAATGGCCAGAGATTGTTACAGAAATCATATTACAGAAGTCATATCAGAGCAAAACATATCATGTTATCACATAACTCTATATGAATGCATCTATACAAAGCATCTAAATCACAGTCATACAGTCCAACCATAGTTCACTAACCATGGTGGAGCACTCAAGCAGGAAAAGACTCCTTAAACATAGAGCTTACCTCTTGAAGTTTTACCAATACGCTTACTTGTGGAACAAGTTACTTTTATCGCTTCAAGAGATTTCCGATCCTTCTCAATCCCTAGGCACACCTAGAAAATAATTTACAATGCATCAATAAAATGATGCAATACCATGATTATTTCATAAGCATACATTTTATCGCTTATTTTCCTTTCTTTATATTTTTGCCAATGTTATGCCAATACACAAGTCTAGACCACCTTATACTCGTTAGCATTCTTTAATTTTAATCAAGTATTCACTTGAGAATTTTCAATATCATTCATGCCATTTTACTTCAAACGCCGCGGACATAGACAAAGGTTCTTTTTCTTCACTTACACGTAACTTACACATACAAATACATGTTTTCATAAGGTTCCAACTTAATTTTTGGAGCATAAAGTCCCTCCAAAGCCCCACAAGGCCTAAACCTAAGGGCATATTTCATATAATTTTTCCCACTTTGGCATTCTCACTAATTTATCAAATTTCCACTTAATTCCTACACATTAAACCTTCCTAATACTTAAGATAAAATTTTTGCACAACAACCTACTCTTCACCTATGATGGCCGAACATGTAGAGGAAATCATAGGATTTTTTTCTAATTTTTTTACATACATACAAATGCTTATTTTCATTTTATACATCAAAATATCAATTATTCCTCATCAATACATATTTTAACACATCATGCTTTCCCACCCATGGCATATACACAATTTTATAACTTAAATAATCAAAACAACATCATGGAAATAGAGGTTTGTTACCTCAATTCAACTACCCAAAGCCTAGAAGACCTACACCAAGAGAATCTCCATCAAAAACTTCATTTTGCCCTCTTGATGAATAGTACACGAATTTGGGGAAGGAAATATCTCCTCACACAACCAATGATAGCTCAAATAAATGGGTGGGATGGACTCATTGGGTGGTTTCCCATCGATTTCAAGTAGTGGGACTTGTGATTTGGTTAACTTTTGAGTGAGAATCAAAGAAATGAAGAACCAAACCCTACCCCCCCTTTTCACCAAGTGCAGCTCGGTTTCTTTGAGGAAGAGAGGAGAGAGAGCTGATTTTGAATAGTGCTCATTTGAGTCACTTAAGCTTTTAAGCACATGTGGCCCTTTTACACGGTTGTTTTTCTATCGCGTATTTTTACTTAATTGACCCGGAACTTAACTTAAAGCTACAGATATATTTTTATTTTTCTAAAGTTATTTAAATTAATTTTTATTTCCTACGGAACAATATTCATAATTCACAGTATGGTTTTTGCACCGTTTTTAACGAAATGCACTGTGAACCACTAACTGTACTTTATTTAATTCTGAAACTTAACACTTATAAACTTATCATTTTCTTGGGCCTATATTGACTTGCTTGGCATATATTGGACTTTCTTATTTACTTCATCAATTATTTGTTTCTGGACTCTACCGGTTGCTTAAACAGCAGTACAAAATACCCGGTAGAAACACTATTCACGAGATTTCCACGGAAAGTGCCAGACTATACAATTTTTCATTCTGAACTCATTTTTGTCGTTAGAATTATCAAATTATGTCTCTAAAATTATTTTGCTCTTTTAAGCTCTACCGGTTAATTCACAAAACTGTAAATTATCCGACAGAACGCACTGTTCATAACATAGTCATGATTACAGTCAAAATACTCGGAATCACTCACTGAATCTAATTATGGCATTTAAATCCTTAAATTAAATCTCTAATTAAGATTTACCATTTAGGGTCATTATAAAATGTTTTTTAAAATGAGGGTTAACAATTACCATGTAGAAAATAGTGGAAATTTAATACAGTTATCTCCCACTAAAAGATGTTAAATTCTTTTCCCACCTATATCAACTTCAAATTTTAAATTTAAAAAAGATGTGAGATATTAATGCATATGTCTCCCACTAATTAATGCTGAACTCTTTTCTTTGGGTCTTTTAGTTTTTTGATAAATATGGAAAAAAGCATTCAATGTTTTTTAGAATGAGGGTTAACAATTCCCATGTAGAAAATAGTGAAAATTTAATACAGCTGTCTACCACTAAAAATGTTGAAGTATTTGCCCACCTATATCTTGTTTAAAATTCGAATTTTTAAAAAGTAGTGGGATATTAGTACAGTTGTCTTCCACAATACAGTTGTTAAACTCTTTTTCTACCTATATCAAGTTTAAAATTCAAAATTTCCCACCTATAGCAAGATTAAAATTCAAATTTAAAAAAAAATAGTGAGATATTAATACAAATGTCTGCCAACAATTAATGCTGAACTCACTTCCCACCTAATGAAGTTTAAATTTCAAATTGTGCAAATGAGGGTGACTGCCTGTCATTGAAAATGAGGTACTGTTATTTCATTTTCAAGTGTAATTAAATAGTTGATAGTAAAAGATGCAACTACTTGAAGTATGTGCTTATATGCATGAATGCTTTAACTAACTTGCACTCATAAGATCAATTCAATTAACATGTGCTCAAAAGATGCAATACATTGATTTTTGTATTAAACTTAAAGGCACTTTTAAAATTCCAATGTTTCTGGCATGTTCTTATAATATCTATCAAGTTTCAAATTCGAATTTGACAATTTTCCACCTATCAAGTTAAATATTTAAATTTGAAAAGTTACTAAAAGATAAAAATTTGAAAGTAATTTCAAATGTGAATATTAAAAGAGATAGCCATGTATGATCCTATTTATACACGCAATTAAAGGCTTTCTTAAAGTTTTTTTTTTAAATATAATAATACACTTTTCAATTCCAATAATACACTTTCCAATTCCAATGTAGAAAGTAATGGGATTTTAAATGATGTGTCTGCCCCCAAAAAATGTTCAACTCTTTTCCCATTCCCACTATATCAAATTTGAAATTCAAATTTTAAAAAAGTAGTGGGATATTAATATAAATGTCTGCCAACAATTAATGTTGAACTCATTTCCCACCTAATAAAGTTTAAATTTTGAATTGTACAAATTTACTAAAGCAAGAAAGATTTTAAATGGTTTATAGTGTTAACACAAACTTGAAATTGAAGGAGAGAGCGACACGTCAGCAAACTTGCCAAAGAATGACACTCCCTTTTAATATATAGATATAGATGAATTTTTCATGCTCTTATAATAATATAATCCTATTGTTATACGAAATTAATTTTAACTCGAAAAGTTTAATTTTATATTATCGGTTGATTTTTAAATATAATTATAAAACTAATAAATTAAAAATCTACTGATAAAATAAAGTAATTATTTTATGAATATGTAGATACAAATCATTTACATATAGAAAATATACCAATAAAGTATTAAAAATAAATATCGATGGTATGATTTTTTTTTCCAATCAATAGTAAAGTATTAAATCATTAATATATTTCCAAATGTACAATTAAATAATAAAGTACTGGAAAAAATGACGAAGAAAACTAAATTATTATTGTTTTATTCAATTTAAAAAAATTAAATGACGAAGAAAACTTAATATATATAAAACTGAAGGAGAGACAGAAAATGGCGAAAGATTTTCTACGCAAGGATTTGTAACACCATTGGAGGGAAATGATTCGAATAGTTTGCTTGAATAAAAAAAAATCTCAACTTGTAAGAAGTCACAAAATATGATTTCTTTTAGTTGTTCTACATAAACAAATGTCAAAAAGAAAATTTTACGAAACAACGGGAGATGCTAATCGTGGAGAAAGATTTTCTACAGAAAATTTTGCCATACCTTTTGCGAATTGGGGAGGCAGAAAATGGCGAAAGATTTTCCGCAGAAGGATTTGTAACACAATTTGAGGGAAGGGATTCAAATATTTTGCTTGAATAAAACAAAAAAAAATATCGAATTATAAAAAAAATCGTAAAGAAGAATTTGTCACATTGGAATGAAAGGATTGAAATATTCTTGTTGCATAAAAATAAAATCCTATCAAGTTATAAGAATATTCATGTACGATTTATTGTTTGTTGTAAATGAATGACTAACGAAAAAAATCTTACGTGATTACAAAGAGGCTGAATTTTGCAAGAGATCTTCTACCAAAGATTTTGTCGTACCATTTGATGAAAAAGAATCATTACAATTTTCCTTGTGCGAATTACATAGGACACCATTAAAACGATCTTGGTTTCTTCCTTGTTGGGAAGAAGTATCTGTATATGAAATAAAAAAGGGTTCGCTTTTTCTGCAGTTACTGCAGATAAGTTATCTGCAGTAAGCCCAATACGACGTCGTTTTGGGACAGAAATCATGGTGTCTTTGTAATTTTAATTTATTTCAGGGTTATAATAGTCTTTATATTTATAATTTTATAAGATTTCAATACCAAAACGACGTCGTTTTGAGAATAAATGCAGATAAATTATCTGCAGTAACTGCAGAAATATTTTTCCCAATAAAAAAATATGTTAATTTTTTTTTTTTGAAACGGGATCTGCATTTATACATGGAGAAAAATTTCTTTAACCTTCCTGAACCTTATATACGTACCATTAAATATCACCAAGTATCTGTCTGTTGAAAAAAAGAAATGAAATATGGTCTTAATATTCAAATAACAAACGTAATTAAGCTTGTTTAGAAAGGAATAATAATGTAAAAAAAGATTACATGCCAAAAGAGGAGCCAGATAATGGAGAGGACTCGTCAATATTCTCAGGGCATGAATTCAGTAAGTTCTCCTTAAAACGACCTATGTTTCTTCTCTTTCGTGAAGGAGTTTCTTTTTGTGATGTATTTTTTGTCATAATGATGCAGAAAAGCTTTAACCGTGGCATGTATTTTTCCGCCCTACAAAAGAGATACACTAATATATCAATGGAAAATAAAACAAAAAATATTAGCAGGACAAAAATCGCAGAAGCAAGAGATGAAGAAACATCAGGAGTTAGAAGAAAGGAGCGTCTGAATGGTTTGAAGGTTTTTTCAAAAAATGAGATGATGAGTTTTCCATATTAAATTTTTTAAAAACCTTTCATCTTCCAATGCGATTTTTAAAAACCTTTCATTTCCCAATACAACAATTAATGATGATGGGTCATTAATCGTCCATTTCGATTTTCGTTTTTTCATAAAATGTCATTATTACAATTTTTCTTTTATTTTTTTTAAATGTTAATACAAGTGTGAACAATGTGAACTCACAATGTTAACACACAGCTGAACATGAATCAGAGTTTGACACGTCAGCGTTTTGAAGAGTTTCAAGTGTGATTTGCTTTGGTTTAACTTTAGAATATATATAGATAGATATGCTTGCAATCTTCATCATTCAAATCTTCCCCCGCAAACTAATTTCATCCTGTATAACATCGAACTTAAATCCATGTTTTCAGCTCTAATTTAAAAGTTTTAAGACTTTATTTTAGATTCAAAATAATATGAATATAAGGTTTGTCATATGAAGTTCTCCCGGACCATAGGGATAGGGATGAATTCCTTTCAATTAAATTAGATAGCCATGCTATGTTAACCATATTCCCATCCTTCCCCTGAATCAACCAACGCAAAATGACACACTAAATACTAATTCGTATTTGCCATCGTTCTGCAATAACATGGAAATTTTACAAGCAGATATGAATCAATAACAAATGGTATTAGCAGAACAAAATTGTCATACAATTCAAGATCAATCATTTCTATAAATAGAATCACTAATGTCAATATGCATATTCAATATTCAAAAAAACATAGTGTAACGGCTGAACAAGGGGCCTACAGTGACATTAATCTATGGTCCTCCAAATCCAAGTTCAGCATCCAAATCTTTTTCTTCCAAGCCTTCTTCTGCTTCCACCAAGTCTCTTCTTGCTATTTCAATTTCTACCTCTGCAGAAGCCATCTTTGCCTTTAGCCGCTTCATTTCCATCTCTATAGCAGCCACATCCCGTTTCCTCTTTTTCACCTGCACAGCTCTCTCCATATAACTTTTCATACTTAAAGCAGATTGAACATGGGGTTCAAGCCACGTCAAATCAAATCTAAATGTCTCAAGTTCCTCCCATAAAATTTGAAGATGCTTACAAGCATTATCATCCATATCTTTCACCTTTTTAGTCTTGAGAAAATGTAGAACTCGACCCAAAACTGTGAATGCCCATTCAGTAAACATACGACTTCTCTTCTGCTGGCATTCAATAAGTGAGGGATGCTTTGAACATACTTCATCTAATAGTGGAACAAAAGCTTTTTTAATTTTCCCTAAGCCCCTAAAATCCATGAACTCACCAAATGACGCCAAAGACATGTCAGTATGCTCAATGGTTCCAACACAAACATGTGCAGAGTATTCTGAAACATCATTCTTGCTAACTGCTTGATCTACTTGTTTCTCATGTTCTGACTTGCTGACAGATAACTCAGATTCGATTATACAAGTATCATTCACAATAAACCCCTTTCTAGGATCATTAAATTGAAGTAAAGGTAAAAGGAAACCCCATCTTGTCAATTTTCCATTGAATTGGCTTTCAGTTTCTGGAAAATTGATATACCAATAATTAATAGTCATATAATTAGTAGATATGTTAACCATACCTTCATTACACTATTAGCAAAAACAAATGACTAAAAAGAAATAAAAGAGAACATAAAAATGATGAAGAGAAAAAGAGGGAAAAGAGAGAAGTATAAAAGAGACCTTTAGTTATTGTCATTGTGCCATTGAGCTGATTAATTATAGCGAATTTGAACCTTGCAAATTTGCTCCAATCAGAAAGCATTTTAGGATTACAGACAGCTTCCAAACAAATTGACAAGTAGTCTCCGGGGAACCCCTTTGGAAAAATAAGAATCCGCCTAAAAGAAAAGTAAAATAAAAATAAAAAAAATGTACAAATGAAAATCATTATGTCAAATAACACGACAAACTTATGTAGTAAACAGGAGTTCATGCAAGCACCATAATTGGCCACAGAGGAATAAATGCTCAGAGTACAGCGTCCATGAATCCGAATTAGAGAAGTTCTGAATAGTCCATGTGAACTTCTCAAACGTTTTATCCATTTCGTTTTGATTCTCCATTTCCAAAACCTGCCAGCTACCAGCACATAGCATTAAGAAGCGAAAAAAGAGAGTAAAGCTTTATTTTGTGAATGAAGGAGCAAGAATTGGCAGCAAAAGCAAAGTACCTTACGAGAAAGAGAGAATTAAAGTTTATCCTAAGTCAAGGGAGGGTTCGTTACTTATACTCATACATAAAATTCTTATAAATCTCCTAAATATATACACGGTAATCAACAAGCATGCTTAGAAGGCTGCACACACTCTCCAAGTAATGGCCTCTAATTACAATGATTCACTGTAAAAGAAATTGTGTTAATTAATGTATAATTACAGGTGATACTTTAATGGAATTGAATGTAATTAGGTAATTAAATTCAGTGTCCATATAATAACTCGCTAAAGAACGGTTAATTATGGCTCGAATTCCAGTATAAAAGCACCTATTGCTCAACACTCTGCAATATGCTTGAAAAGATTGAAAAACGTTATGCTACTTTCGATGTAGTTGAAAATATTTAATTGAGTCTTTTCAGTTTCTATATATTAAATTCCATTTGAAAACATTCAATTCAGTTATTAATTAATGAACTATAATTTATTATTTGAAAAATACAAATTCAATTATGTATTCCTAATCCACGGAGTTTATTTTTTATTTATCATTTTTTAAAAAGTGCTTAATTAGTAGAGTAACTTCCAAACAGTGTTAGGTCCAACTCATGCACAATATTTTCTTTAGGAAAGTAGCCATGCTAAGTACAAAAAAGAAATTAATAATGTATGAGCATTTAGCCATCTTCCCAAACCTTCACAATAACATAACACATTGAATACGTGCTTCGTGTGCAAAACTATTGAGCATCTCTAATCAGTGGCGGACTCAGAAATTTTTTCTGTGGGGGCTAAAAATTAAACATTTGTTTCTCTCTTCAAACATAATATATGAGAAGCCAAAATACGAAAAATTAAATATTTGTTCCTTTCTTCAACCACAATATGTGGGCGGCCGAAACACCAATCCAGAGAGCATAACTCATAAATACCCTTTGAACTTGTTATAGAGAGAAAGAAGGAGAGAGAGAGAGAGGTGTGGAAGATGTCACAGTAAAATCTACTATCAATTTCAAAAAACTACACATTTTCAACCCCTAAAGTGAACATTTTTTATGCAAAGAAAACAAAGAAAAAGATAAGAGAGCAAAGGTTTAGATTTCACAAAAAATATGTACTAATTACTATAATCTAAATAGATAATTCAAAGCAGACCCCTCTCATTTCTTAACATCTTTTTCTATTTACTCACTGTTAGCCCAACAAGAAAAAAAAAGCCATAGATAAATCAGAAGAGACAGATTGCCAAGAAGCACAATCACCAAAACCCCAAAACATTTTTGCCCCTCACTTCCCACTATGTCACTAATCATCAGAAAAGGAGAGGAATCGAAAGAATAAGGTTCATTCTTTCATAAGACTCTCGGATTTCTTATTTTTATTCATGGATAGGAAGATTTGTGCTAACATCTAAGCATAATAAAAGTTGAAACTGTAAGTTTCAAGTCGAGGTTAAACTATAATTTAAGGGAAATGTTATATTTACAAACTTTTTGTTTAGAAACTCTTACAAACTACACTGTGTCTGACCAACATACTTTAATCAAGAGAGTATGAATGGTCATACTTAATGTAATTTGTAAAAAAAATTTGTAAACAGATCTTTTCCCATAATTTAATGCTAATTCCATATGCTAATTGTTACCACCAGGTATGTGCCAACAAACAAGCTCCATGTAGCTAAAAGAATTTGAACTAAGAGAAACCATGTAGCTCTATTGGTGGTCATTGATACTCCCAACACTGTGATGTAATCTTAAATAAACTTATTTTTTGTTAAAGCAAAAAAAGACAAGAAAGCATTAAATCTTAGATTTGATAATCGTGATTTTCTTTTCTCTATCTCTTAACTCTCTAAAACCCCCAAACTAAACCCTAAGCTTACTTTTCAATTCGACAAGATCTAATCATGGTACTGCACTCTTTCTCATTCTTTTTTTGTTTTGTTCATTTTCTTGAAGAGAGAAAAAATGCAATCAGAGTTAGAGGAGTTTCAATAGATATAGGACCTGAGAATATAAAGAAGCTCTATAAACTCTTTGCGGTGGGAGAAAACTACTTCACATTAATGGAGAGAAAAAATAGAGGTTTCTTGCATTATACTTATGTTAAAAAGTTTCTTCTATGTACCAAAAAAAAAAAATCTTCAAATTATTTTTTTTTTTTTGGGGGGGGGGGGGGGAGGGGTGCGGCCGCCTACCTTAGCACCCCTCTGGGTCCACCCCTGGTCACAAAGCATTCAAGCTTGAAACACTATTATTCTTACTTGCCCTTATGACTTTTCATCTTTATCAAATGATGTACCCAAGATCTTTTGATATACTCTCGTATAAACCAATTGTATGCAAAGGTAAAATGACACAATTGGTGTAGCTTAAAGTGAGGAGAGAATCTGGATTCGATTTCCACCAAAAACATCTCCGTGGAGGAGTGAAGAGTTTTAACTGTGACTAAAACCCGACTCGGGATTAGTCCCATAGTCAAATAAAAGAATTGAAGTTTGTGGGGTCGGGAGGTTGACTCGCCTCAGAGAGGTAATTAGGATCGGTATCCCCAAAAAAGGCAAAATTAGAAATCCATGTACTATGATTAACATTAGGCCAACTATATGATCAAAGAAACATGCACATATGCAATAAATCTGTTACTAATTGTAACACTCCGTTCTAGAACTGGTTTGTTAACATCAAAATGGTATTAAGCGCATCATGTTTAATTAATCAAACGCGGAAGCTTGCTTTATAGTTCACTATTAGTCTTAACATAAGAACGTGAATAAACTTTTTCTTTCGTATATATTGCAATTAGCTAATTATTTCCTCTTCAATTGAAACTACTTGATACCCTCTTGCATCTCACATCGTTTTTAAAATAAATCTGACGGCATTCCGTTTGTCATTCGGACATCTAGGGATAATTTCCACCGTCCCAACATCACCTGATAGACAGTATATCTCATTTCTTCAATCTAGAATCCATCCATGGATTTTATATCTAAGTCTCCAAGCCAATGACTTATTAAAGAATCCTTGCCAATTCAAGGCTCAAGTATCTACTCTATACAATTAGCATATCTCTTAGGCATGCAAATACAATTCATATCTTGTATAAATCTACACATGCTTCTCTAAACATAATATACAAGTTTTATGCAACATAGGCATAAATGCCCTCTATGCTCTCCAAAAGAATAACATGACATATACATCTCAAATGATAATAAACCTCATGAATCATGCCATGTAAATATCAAAATAAAGTCTATAATATCATGTCACTTCACTTTCTGTATTGATGATCCTTGCGTGATCATTGTAGGTTGCCTCTCGCGGAATTGAACTCGAAACCGTGAGCTTGGTGGGTTGCCTTTGGTCCCAGACGAAAGGGATTTTGGTAAGTGGTCTTGAACCTATGCATGTGTAATTAATAAACTTGCATATATCTTGGTTGGTTGATATTGAAATGGAAATGGCCTATGTGTAGGCATTTCTTGTGAACCAAGCTCAGTGATACTGTGGATTGGAGCGATCAAGCGAAGGAGATTATTAAGGTAATCCCTTGATACTGGGGTTTAATCCTCGTGTGTGCTCCACCATGCCCGTTGAGGGTAGTGGTAGGAGGTGTATGTGGATAATGTAGTATAGCATGTTCATGCATTAGTGTATGCTTGTGGTACATAGGATGTACCGAGTCTCTGGCTAGTAGACAGTTTTCCTTCGGACATTATGGACTTCCACTGGATAGGTCTCCTTAAGGGAGTTTCAGTTGACTTGGGGTCGTGGTGTGTCATCCGTAGAGAAGCACACTAGGAAGTCTCGGGTGTATATGGACGGAGGGTGCCTTGGTTGATGTTATGGGAACACTCATTGATTTGAAACCCGTAGGCTATATGTCGCGGCCACTAGGCCGGATGTTGCATGATATTGGCATCGACCATTCCAGCTTCATCGTATTTTGTTCTCTATGCTTCTCTACTTCACTAAATCCCTTGCTTTATCCTGTTTTAAATGTTGTATTATATTATTGATATGCATCGAAGTGAGCCATTAGGCGGAGTATTCTCCAGAACCTCTGGGTTACTGAGATATATCCGTATATCTCACCCCGTTTTGGGAGACTTTATTTCAGGTAGTGCCAGTGGTGTTGGAGCGGCAGGCAAGATGCCCGTAGAATGATGCTCATGGGCGTATTGTGGCTTTTTGTATTTTGGGGTCACATGACCTCAGCTAGACTTAGGACATGAATATCATGTTGAGCTAGAACCATTCATATTGCCATTTTGTTCATGTCTCTTTTTGGCTAAGTTTAGTTGTTATTTATCATGTTTCATTTGAAATTTATGGCGTTGTAATTAAAGTTGTAAATTGTAATATGTCCATTGGAGATGATGTTGGATAAGTGGCTTCATTACTCAAGAGGGGGGTGAATTGAGTTTTACAAAATCTTTTCGCAAAGTACCTCCTTTGATATTTTAAAAACTATTTCTTCAATAGAGTGATTTAATAAGGAAAAATCTAAGTGTAAGGGCAAGTGTAGTGATCAACAAAGTAAGCAAGCGAATATATAAAGACAATCTAAAATGCAATTTTAATAATTAAATAAAGAGATTAAGGTTAGAGAAATTGCAAACTATATATATCCTGGTTCGGTCACCACCACCGTGACCTACGTCCAGACTGAAGCCGCTCGATCAATTCTTTTCACTAACTATCAAGCTTGAGGGTGCTTGATAAACCAGTACAAATTTTCAAGACGACGGGCTCTTGATGCCTTACAATTTTTCACTCCAAATTTTCTTAGAAATTTGGTGACCTTTCAAGTGTATTGGGTTCACTCCCCTAACTATTCAATAAATCAAAGGAATGTGTTTAATAATGGCTAAGTACTCTCAAAGTACAAATAACACAAGTTCAAGAACAATAGTTGTTGACACTCTTACTAGAATAAAGCTCAAAGAGAATTTATGATCAAGAAGACAAGAATAATGCAAATAGGATGAGAATTAATGAGTAATAATGATCAAGAAGTGTGTCCCATTAGTGGGAACAGTAGTCTCTATTTATAAAGGGCCCCATGGCCTTTTTCCTACTCATTTTTGCAAACTAGCCGTTTTATAGCCGTTATTTTTGTCTTCTGTACAGTAGCTAATCGATTACCATTGAGTGAGTAATCGATTACCATGAAGGGTAATCGATTACCATTGTTGGGTAATCGATTACCAACCTGTTGAAAGGTTGGATTTCGCCCTAAAATAGTTTTCTCTTGATTCACATCAGTTTCAAATATTGTTTAAACATTTTATGAACATTGAAAACTATGTTTTCATGCTAGGAATGTATTTGAGTGTCAAACGATGATTTAATGCATGTATTTCAAAAAGTACTTTGAGCTTCGTTCATGTAAGGAATCAATTTACAAATAATTCTAAGTCCTATATATTATTTTGAGTTTGGACTTAGAGACTTCTCTTGAAGCTTGATTCTTGATCTTGTTTAGACTTCTTTTTTATGGTTGCACCTTGCAGCTTTATTTCCATGCTTGTTTGTTATCATCAAAATCGTTGAACCTTTATGTTCTTTTCGTAGAGTGCATTGGTTCCACAGATGATGTAAATTGTATTATGGAGACTCTATGTAATATTGAAGCATGTATATGATGAAAGGACAATAGGCCTATTCTAGGATTTGATTTATGTTTTATGCCAAAGAAATACATGCAAAGGAATTAATGTGATTGAAATGAATTAAGGATTTCTAATGAAATTATTGAATTGTAAAGTAAGCCAAATGATATAAATTGTGAAGGGTTGTAAGAGCACCAAGGCATTGTTGGTCCTTGAGTGCCACCCATGTTTATTAGGTACATTTGAGGCTAGATAACACACCTTTAAATGTGGGATTTATTGAAAAAACAAATGAGACTCTGGCGAAATTTCTAGAAATTGGCAGAATTTGGATGAACTTTGGGAGAGCATATCTCCCTCCACAAAAGTCCAATAGGGACGTGCCATACACCGTTTTAAAGCTTGAGGTGTCAAGTACCTTGTGTCAAAATTTGAGAACCAAATAAGAACCATGCTGTCCTGTAGAAGCCAGAGAGAATGGACTGCTCTGAAAGCCCCTGTGCAGGGGCCTGTTTCTGACAGATTTTGGGGATTTTATTCCCGCTTCTTTTCTTGTCAAATTAGGTGCATGATATGTAAAATTTAAGTTTGAGGTGTCTAGTTTACTGTATAAAAATTTGAGAGCAATTGGTTGAGTGGATTTTCCAGAATCGTTGATAGAGTGAGGACTGTTTGGAGCCCTGTTTTAGGTTAGCTGGCAGATTTGCTTGTCCAACTTCAAACGGTGATATCCGGAGCAAACAAGAACTTTATGACTCGTGTGATAGCTTGTTAGAAAGATAATTAAGTTTAGAAAAACATACTAAAAGATGAGAGGTTCGAGACATGTTGTTTATCCGCAGTAATTAAAATACCGAACCATGTTCAAATAGGTAGAAAACATAAAAGTGAGATTTTAGCTAAGTGGGTTTATGGGAACCCCTTAGTGACTTGAGAGAAGTGTTTTATGATATTTAGACAGTTTAAATGATTATTCCGCAAATAGTTTTCAGTTACGGTCACAACTTTTATTTATTAGCTTTATTATTGTTTTAAATGCTCGCGTAATAAAAAAGAAAAAATTTACTTGCATTTTTATAAATGAATTGCTGTGATTGTAACTGCGCTTAATATCATAATCAATGTTAACAATACCGGTGTACAATGGGGTGTTACAAGAAGCATCGATCTTTGTACCTAAAATGAAGTCCCGAAACGGGGTGAGATCAACCATCTCAGTAAACTAGGGGTCCTTGGAAGGCTCCTTCACCTCTAAGTTCACTTAAGGTATAATTACAATATAAAAATCATGTACGCATCAGAATATGTATATCAAAGCATGTGTGCAAACATGAATCTTAGTGGCCAGAGAATACAACATGTATGCATTACGGAAGGAAACACTGCCTTACAACATACCCATATGAGGAAACATCATCTCATACTATGCATAAGGAAACACCATCTTATGCCTCACACAAGGAAACACTGTCTTGTGTGACACACAAACATACATACATACATACTATAACACCTCTCAATTCTAAGTTTAAATATTAATATATTAAATGAGAATTAAAAAAAAGGATTAGAGAAAATCTTGAAAATTAGGCCAAAATACAAAGAAAGGGCAAAACAGTAAATTAACCATGCACACAACCCTAGGAAGGAAATTAAGTATAAGGTCTCAGATGATAAAAAGAACCTTGGAAATGGATTCATAACGAAAAATTGAGTGGTTAGGCAAGTTTCAGAAAAATTAGTGAATAGTGTTTTTACCGGGTCAAAATACCACAGTACAATTGCACCGCAAAACGTGCCGATTGAGTTTTGAGCTCTAGGTTGTAAATATGAGTTATAAATGGTACATAGAACTAGGAAATATGATTTCTGGTAATATTGGATGGAATTAAGTTAGTTTGGGGAAGCGTGCCAACGGCGCGCGCAACAGCTTAAAAGAGTGTTTTCTCCGAATGACCGGAAAACTCCGGATTCATCTGATCAAGTATAATTAAAGGACAATGGTTAATGTTAAAAATTAGAGTTTCTAACTAAGTTGTGAATTCACAGACGTTTAGGGAAATTCGGATGAGCTTTAAATCGCGTGAGGTGGCGTGGACCCACCCCACTCAAATTTCACTTAAGCCACATCATGCCTCACTATTCATCATCATCTTCTTTCCCTTTCCCCTTGCAAAACCCGCGCCCTCCCCCTCTTACCCCCAAAATTTTCTTCAAACTTTCTTCTCACTTAAATCACTTATTTCTCCACCAAATCGAGCAAAGTTTGTGTTGAAATTTATTGGAAACAACCTTCCAAACACATTGGTGGTATCCATTAACCTTGAAACCCTCTCCTTGGTGAGTTATTGGTCAAAGTCAGCTGCGAATTTTTGGAGAAAAATTGATGTTCATGGAGTCATTTGGCCTTCCATTGCTTGGATAAGTCTTGGAGGAGTATCAAGCCTTGGTTGTGAGTATGTTTCCACCTCATTTACATGGTTTAATTGTAGATTATGTTTATGAACCCTAAACCTTGAATTGTTGATGTGTGATGTTAGAGAGCTCAATTGGGAAAAGTTTGTACATGAATGTGTCTTAGAATAATGTATGTTAGACATAAATGCAATGAAAATTTTAGGTGAAAAATATGATTTTGTAACTTAGAATATTTTGAGGTGTCATGACTTTGAACTTGGAAAATGTGTTAGGATTTTAGTGGTGAGTTGTTGGATGATTATATCTAGATATAATGGTATTGTGTGAAGTGTGGAAGGGTTGAAAATGGAAGGAAATCCCTTGGTATTACATAGGTCACAATTCGGTCATTTAGAGAGTTTTAGGAATTTGAGGTTGTTTGTATTGATTGGATGATGTTTCAAGTGTTGAATGGTGTTTAAATGGGTTGTGTGGTGGTTGGAAAGTGGAAGAATCAATGAAAAATGATAAATGGTGTTTAGGGTCATAAAGGATCCTAGAGTGAATTATTAAGCAAAACGATGCTTAAAAGACGTAAAATGAAAAAACAGAACTTGATTTAGCCTTTTGGCAACCTAAGGATGTATAATAAAATGAGAAAGAAAAGTTAGAAAAATAAATTTGGAATTTAGCCTTGTTTGGCCGAACCTACCTAGTGTGGGTGTAGGAATTTGACGTTTTTCGCGTTTTGATAGAATTGTCGTGTACTGACGATTCATACATGGATATGTAGGTTGCCGTACGTCGATTTGAACCCCGAACTGTGAGTCGGTGGATTGCCCTTGGTCCAGGACCAAGTGGATTGAGGTAAGTGGTTGGATCAATGCATATATAATTGTAAATTGGCATGTGTTGTATGAGTTTTTGAGTAATTGGGAATGTCCTCTGTGTAGGCATTCTGTTGAATAACAAGTTTGGAAAATAAGCTGCTGTGGAGATAAGTGGAGGAACATATTGAGGTAACCTCTTGGTACTGGGGCTTGTTCCCCTTATGTGTTCCACTATACCCGTTGAGGGTGATGGTAGGAAATGCATATGAGTAGTGTAGAATAACATGAGCATGCATGTAGTATTTATGAGGGTACTTACATACCGAGTCTCTGGCCAGTAGATAGTGTAGACTTCGGGCAGTTTCAGACTTCCACTGAATAGGTCTCCGAAAGGGAGTTCCAGTTGACCTAGGGTCGTGGTGTGTGATCCGGATAGGAGCACCCTAGGAAGTCTCAGGTGTATGCAGATGGGAGGGGTACCTTGGTTGATGTTCTAGGAACACGCCTTGGATGAGCCCCATAGGCTTATATGCTGAGGACGTTGCGTGGTATTGGTAGCTACTATTCCAGCTTCGTCGTATTTTGTATTTCTATATTCCTCAGTTTCTCTAAATCCCTTGCTATATCCCGTTTTGAAAAGTGGTTATTTTATATTATTTATATGCATTGAAGTGAGCCATTGGGCGGAGTTTTCTCCAGAACCTCTGGGTTACTGAGATATATTCGTATATCTCACCCCGTCTTGGGGGCTTTATTTCAGGAGGTAGCAGTGGCGTTGGAGCGGCGGGCAAGAAGCTCGTATGATGAGTGTTGGAGGATCTTTTTGTAACACCCTGTTACCGGACCGGTGTGTTATCTTCAAATATGATATTAAGCGCAGTTACAAACACAACATTTATTTGTAATTACGGGAAAATTTTTTTCTTTTTAATATTGTTTGTACTTTTGAATTAACTGTGATCATAACTCAAAAATTTATGCGGAATTATCAATACCAAAGCCTAATACCATACAATTCTTCCGTTTTAAGGTTGCTAAGTGGTTTCCATAAACCAACATAGCTACGACTCATACATTCAATTTTTAACACTAAAGGCCTTAACCATTTTATTTACTCCAACAATTTTATGCCTATAAAATGATTTCCTTTCTTATTATGTTATAGATTTTTCCTTTAGCTTCAAGTGAGTTCAAACCGCGCTCAAATCGGAGCACTGTAGCCCAAGTTATGAAATTTCTAAGAAAATGGATGCTGAAAACCCCAGGACCCCCACGCTCATAGCGTGAGTCCCACGCTCGTAGCGTGAGAATGCCCCAGGAGGCAGGGATGTTGGCGCCCATAGCGTGAATCCTACGGCCTCCCCCTGATGGTTGGCGCTCAGAGCGTGAACTTGATGCTAAGAGCGCCGCAGTTCTGGAGCAAGCACCAAAACAGGGCAATTTGACCTATCTATGGTATTTTACTGATAACTTGAGTTATACTAATTCAATTTACACAATCTTGGTCTCATTGGAAAGCTAATAGAAAGCTCTATAACTTCCAAGAAGGCCAAGGGATCCAATTCTATCTTATAGGAGACGAAAATTGGGCAGCACTTTGTTTGTTTTTACAACATTTCCCAATTTTTCCAACTATGTACCTAATTCATTTTCATTTCATCATATACATGACTAATTCCCAGCTCAACCAATCCACGACTCATAATTCATTCATCAATTTAAACTTCCTTGAAGAATCATTTACATCAATTGGTTCTTAAGCAGAAACCAAGTGGCATGGACAATCCCCATGCTCACCATATCTAAAATATACAACATAGGTGTTCATGGAGGTCCCATGGAGGTCGCTCACGTACGAGGAGAAGAAGAGAGGGAAGAGAGAGAAATGAGAGAAAACAAGTGGTCCATGACTCACTTAAGTGACTTAATTCCTTAGGTGGGTCCCACACGCGATTTAACTTTAATCAATCACTAATTTCAACCACAAATTCATAACCTAGGTATTTTTCTCGTTCACGTCATATTTTTGTATCCTAAAAATACTGATAAAAATTTCACGCTTATCGGTATAATTATACCGCAGTATTTTTACACCGGTAAAATCACTATTCATCAATTTTTCCAAATTTTCCTATCCACTCAATTTTTCATCCTGAGTCCATTTCCGGCATTATTTTTGTCATTTGAGGTCTTCTACCCAATTTTGCAAGCCTTGGGTTACGTGTTTGTTAAATTACCATTTTGCCCTTTTCACACAGTTCGACCTTAATCTCCGGATTTTCTCTAATCCTTCCCTTTTAACCCACATTATACCATATAAATTCACATTTAGATTTACGAGGTGCTATACTTTTCACTTTTTGCATTTTGATGGTCATTTGGCCTAGGCTAGACTTAGGGCATGAACATTCCATATGTATGTAGGATGAGTTTCATAGTCATATTTGTTCATGTCATTTTGCCTAAGTCTAGTGTATATGTCATTTGAAGTTTTATGTTTCAAGTTGTAAGTTAAAGTTGTAATATTTATAAGTTGTAATATTTGTATGAGATGTTGTAAGTATACATGGACATTGATGTAATATGATGGAAGGGCTTTAGGCCTATTTTAGGATTATGATTATATGCTTATGTTGAGAAATTGCATGTAAATGGACTTTGGTGATTGAAACAAGTTAAAGGTTTACAAAGTGAGCTATGTAGTATGAATTGTGTAATAAATATAAATTGAGTTGGGTTGTAAGCGCCCCAGGCATTGTTGGTCCTTGTGTGTGCCACCCATTGGTTATTAGGTACAATTGAGACACTAGTGAGCATTTACAACTTGGGGATTTTAGGAAAAACAAATGAAACTCTGGAGAATTTTCTGTAGAATTGGCAGATTTTAGACGAACTTCAGGAGAGCATATCTCCCTCCATAGAAGTCCAATAGGGACGTTCCATACGCCATTTGGAAGCTTGAGATGTCCCCTACGTGGTGTTAAAATATTAAAATATTCTGGGTTGTACGCAGCCCTATAGAAGCTTGTGAACATAGACTGTCCAGAACGCACCTATGCAGGGGCTGTTTCTGGCAGTTTTTGGAAATTTTATTCCCGCTTCTTTTCTCAGTCAAATTAAGCGTATGATATATCAAATTTAAGGTTGAGGTGTCTGATTTGTGGTATAAAAATTTGAGAGCATTTGAGTGAGTGGTTTTTCTGCAGTGATTCACGGAGTGAGGGGTGCTTAGAGCTGTTTTGGGGTTGGTTGGCAGTTTTGCTTGTCCAACTTCAAACGGCGATAACCGGAGCAGACGAGCTCCAAATAAAGTGTGTGATAGCTTCCTAGAAAGGTAATTAAGTAAGAAAAAAATATAACTAGAAAGGAAGGCCTGGTTTTGAGCGGTGAGTCCGCAGAAAATGATTACCGAACCATGTTCGGAAGGGTAGAAAACGTAAAAATGAGAATTATGCTAAGTATGTTTATGGGAACCCCTTAGTGACTTGTAATATGTAAAATAAGTTATAAAAGTACTTTAAATAAGTATTCCGCAAGAGTTTACAGTTACGGTCACAGCTTTTAATTATTACGCTTTTTATTGTTTTAAATACTCGCGTAATAACGGAAAAAGTTTATTCGTGTTTTTATAAAGGAATTGTTGTGATTGTAACTGCGCTTAATATCATAATTAATGTTAACAATACCGGTACTTAACGGGCTGTTACACATACATATACATGCATCATTATATCAATTCATTTACAACATATCATATTAAAGAACCATCCTCCCTCAGAGTTTGGTGGAACAAACGGGGGATTAATTCCATGGATCGAATGCTTACTTGAAATAGCTTCTAACATAATATTTTCCTCAAGCTCAAGCAGTCCATCCAAGTGCTCACAACATAAGGTCCACACTAGTTCCTCATTAGCACCACCTATCATAAGGTCCAACTATGATCAGAACCACATGCCATACTATAATCATAAAGCTAGTAATTACAAGCATCATTATCACTAATTACTATTCATACTCATTATAAATCTAAATTACTTGCAATATCAATTCACTACTTAACCTAGGATAATGCACATCATCTTTTACTAGCACAAAAGGGTCCATAAGTCCTTCTATTGAAGAACAATCCAAATATATAGACCCTATTGTCAAGCTTAGCACTAAACCGCTCTCAAAATTTTTAAAATTGGTACTGCATTCCTTTACCCTTAATTTCAATATCTTACCATGTTAAATTAGGTTTCTCAAGTTTTCCAACCACATATTATATGTCTCAATTGGAGTTGTATAACTCAGATTATGTCTTATGCAATTTGGCTGCTGCAAAATGGATTTTCAAAAACTAGGTAGTGAATTTAAACTTAAGCTACAATTGATACACTTGTATATTGACTCTGTAACCCAAGATATGGTCATTTTCGTGAACCATGTTTTTCCTCGCGGTCTGGATTGGATCGGTTTTGGAAGCAAAAATCATCTGACCCAATCCTTTCAGTTTAATCATGTAATCATCCATTCGGTTTGAATTTTTTCAAATCCAATCCGATCCAATCCAATTTTATTTGGTTTGAATTGTATCGGTTTTTGGTTTTTGAAAAGCACAAGATTTGTATGATGATTATTGTGAAAATAATATATATTTTGTACGTATCGTCTTTGTAAAGTTTGTAAAATGATTATTGTGCAATCTAGAAGAATTGTACAAAAAAAAGTTGAATTACCATCTTTTTACCTTCAACAAAAAATTTATAATATGCTTGTCTGAGATATGACATAACCCAAATTCTCATCCTATATAGGAGCTGTTGTACAACAATAACCCATGTAATAAAAATATATTATGTATCTTAATAAAAAAAACATAACATAGATTAAACACAACCCTCTTTCTCCAACATGATGGGTTAATGGGTCTTGGATTTAGAATTTTGCTATATGAATTTTGAGCTATGATTGGGGAAAGGCCCAAGTAGATAGATGGTAAGGTTGGGAAATCATTGGATCGGTTTTCACCAACCAATCCAAAAACCGATCCAATCCAAATAAATTTTGCGATTTATTTTTGGGATTTTCGATTTTTCAATTTTTGGTTAATTGGTTTTTCGGTTCGGTCACCACGGTTTGAATCGGTTTGGATCGGTTAATGAACACCCCTAATAATAGGGTACCAAACCCTTCTACAAGTCCATGGCATCACCAAATCGATATTTGTACATATTTCATGTTATTCTTAGCCATCGATACAGATCCCAACCCATGTTATTCAAAATTCCAATTTATAAACCCTAATGTCATGCATATTCTCCAAAAACACAATAGGGAAGTTGGGTAATTACCTAGGGAGCTTCAATCAATTAAGTAGAAGACAATCCAAGCCTCCAATTACGAAAAATACCCCCTCCTAAGCTTAGGTTCGAAAATGGTTCCTCACCATTTGGTTTCTCTCTTTCGAATGAAATACCACTGGTGAGGAGGACGAACAAGTGTATAAAAGGTGAAGATTTATGGATAATCTCTCTTGTTTCTCTAAGGTTTGATGAAGCCAAACGAGAAGGGAAGAAGAAGAGCACTCCTTTGCTTGAAGAAGACTGTCCGACGGGAAGAGAGGAGAAAATGAGAGAAGTGAGATATTTTTAGGTGCTTTAAGTGGCTTAACTATCCTAAGTGGGTATAAACTTATCTATCTCGCTAACTTAACTCTCAATCAAACTTAATACTTTGATTTTTATTATTTTTACGATAATATTTACCATTTTACTTTTACTTTTTAGGTCACTTCACCTACCCTTATAATGACCCTAACTGGTAAATCTTAGTTAGAGATTTAATTTAAGGATTTAAATGCCATAATTAGATTCAGTGAGCGATTTCGAGTATTTTGACTGTAATCATGACTATGTTATGAACAATGCGTTCTGCCGGAGAATTTACAGTTTTGTGAATTAACCGGTAGAGCTTAAAATGAGCAAAATAATTTTAGGAACATAATTTGAAAATTCTGATGACAAATATGAGTTCAGAACGAAAAATTGTATAGTCTGGCACTTTCCGTGAAAATCTCGTGAATAGTGTTTCTACCGGGTATTTTGTACTGCTGTTTAAGCAACCGGTAGAGTCCAGAAATAAATAATTGATGAAATAAGAATAAGAAAGTCCAATATATGCCAAGCAAGTCAATATAGGCCCAAGAAAATGATAAGTTTATAAGTGTTAAGTTTCAAAAGTAAATAAAGTACAGTTAGTGATTCACAGTGCATTTCGTCAAAAACGGTGCAGAAACCATACTGTGAATTATGAATATTGTTTTGTAACAGATAAAAATTTATGTAAATGATTTTAGAAAAATAAAAATATATTTGTAGCTTTGAGTTAGTTCCGGGTTAGTTTAAGTGAAAATACACGAAAGAAAAATACCCGGGTAAAAGGGCACATGTGCTCACCTTCTTAAGTCACTTAAGCCTCATTTCCAAATCAGTTTCTCTCTCCTCTCCTCACTCTCAAAACCGAGCTGCAGCCATGGGGGAAGGGTTTGGGGTTGTCTTCTTCCTTCTTTGATTTCTCCATGGTTAAGCCACCAAATCTTGCACCCAATATACCAATCTCATAGGAAATCATCCAAGGAAGCTATTCCACCCCTCCATTTGAGCTGATTTCGTTTGTGGAGGGAGATATTCATCACTCCATTTTCGGATTACTATTCATCCAAGGTGAAAAAGGGGGTTTTTGGTGGAGTCTTGCTTGTTGGTCACCTTCTAGACCTTGTATAAGCTTTTGGAGGTAATGCACCTCTATTTCCATGGTATTATTTTGATGATTTGAGTTATAAAAGTTATGAGTATGTTTTGGTAGGAAAGCATTGTGTATTAAACTTTGATTTAATGATGAATCTTTGATGTCTTGGATGTAAGAAATGAAAATAAGCATTTGTATGTATGTAAAAAAATTAGAAAAAAATCCTATGATTTCCTCTACATGTTCGGCCATCATAGGTGAAGAATAGGTTGTTGTGCAAAAATTTTATCTTAAGTATTAGGAAGGTTTAATGTGTAGGAATTAAGTGGAAATTTGATAAATTAGTGAGAATGCCAAAGTGGGAAAATTATATGAAATATGCCCTTAGGTTTAGGCCTTGTGGGGCTTTGGAGGGACTTTATGCTCCAAAAATTAAGTTGGAACCTTATGAAAACATGTATTTGTATTTGTAAGTTACGTGTAAGTGAAGAAAAAGAACCTTTGTCTATGTCCTTGTAGTGTTCGACCTAGAGGGTGGTATACGAGTATATTTTGCTACATTTTATTGTAAATAAAATGTGTTGTAATTCATTGTATAAAATTGATGAGTTAAGAAGTGAAAAACTCGAAAAATGGTTGAAAAATACTTTGATTTCCTAAGGGTATGTCCGCGGCGTTTGAAGTAAAATGGCATGAATGATATTAAAAATTCTCAAGTGAATACTTGATTAAAATTAAAGAATGCTAACTAGTATAAGGTGGTCTAGACTTGTGTATTGGCATAACATTGGCAAAAGTATAAAGAAAGGAAAATAAGCGATAAAATGTATGCTTATGAAATAATCATGGCATAGTATCATTTTATTGATGCATTGTAAATTATTCTCTAGGTGTGCCTAGGGATTGAGAAGGATCGGAAATCTCTTGAAGCGATAAAAGTAACTTGTTCCACAAGTAAGCGTATTGGTAAAGCTTCAAGAGGTAAGCTCTATGTTTAAGGAGTCTTTTCCTGCTTGAGTGCTCCACCATGGTTAGTGAACTATGGTTGGACTGTATGACTTTGATTTAGATGCTTTGTATAGATGCATTCATATAGAGTTATTTGATAACATGATATGTTTTGCTCTGATATGACTTCTGTAATATGATTTCGGTAACAATCTCTGGCCATTGATTGTATAGTACCCGGACGTCCGCTTTGGGGTCCTCCCTCGGGACTGATAGTGTACGCCTCTGATATGTCTGGTTCCGCTTTGGGGTCCTCCCTCGGGAACACGTGCGTTGATTTCCGCTTGGGGTCCTCCCTTGGGAATGACGGCGCACATCTCTGATATGATATAGATATATGCTCTGTTCTGTTATGATATCTGTTATATGTTGTATTCGTATACTTTGTATCTGACTTTCATGCAGGAGTGAGCCAGGGGTATGGAGAATTCTCTATAAACCTGGAGCTTATTGAGATTTGTAATCTCACCCCTCTTTGGGGACACATTTTCAGGTGCCCAGATTCCCGGTGAGTCCTCACTAGGCAGGGACACGACACGTGGCTGATGCAGTTGACAGATCGGATTTTGAGTGGCTGTAGGCTACTACCTTTTTGGAGTGTTTGATGTATTTTAGTATTTTCGCATTTGATGGATCATGATATTGATCCTTTATTTTGTATATGGCTTGTATATGTTTTGTACACGTCTGTCACTTTGATGCATGTACATTTGGGTATTCAGGCACGTTATGTGATGAGGTAGTATTCAGATATGTTTACTTGTTGGATTGCATGCTGTTAGATATAGTGGCACTGAGCCAAGTTATGCATGCGCCCATGGATGGGCATTTGAGTATATTTGTATAAACTGTTTATCAGGAAATGCTTCTGTGTGGGATTGGAAAATCCCCAGTTGTCCGATTTATAGAGGAAACTCTGCCCGATTTTCGGTTACGACGAATGAGAATTTAAAAAGAAAAAGAAAAAAGTTAGCTCGTATTTTCAGAAGTTAAGTCTTCCGCTGTTTTCTGTTTTATCATATGTATGTTAATTGAACCGGCTCGAGACGGAGATGTTACAACCCTCATGTTTACCTTAAAAGTGTCTTTTTTATTCTTTTTCACCAAAGATGACTTTAATTCATTTACTTATAGACTAGGGTCATTACACTAATTATTAGCAGTGTTATCAAGGTCCGGGTCGACCCGGGTTCTGGCGACCCGCCATATCAACCGGTTTGGGTTGGCTTTTCGACCGAGCATGCATTTGACTCGGATCAAACCGTGTGACCCGCTTGGGTTGTAACGAATTCCGGTGACCCGTCGGGTCTAAAAAACCAGTGTGAATCTGGTATTAAAAAAAATCAGTGTGAAAACAAAGAAAGAATCGTCATGGCCTTCTCTTTTCTCTGCCAAGCACGATTTTCTACTCTGTTCTCGCGGTCGTCGTCGGTGATAACTCAAGGTGGGGTACTAAATGGAGGTGGTAACTCAAGTTTTGCCAAAGAAACAGGGGAAGAGACGCTCCTTTCAGAAAAATAGTTTGTGAAGAAGAAGAGCACAGTCTAAAGGCAAATATTGGAACCAGCAAATGTAATTGAAGCCAAATCATGACACCCAAGGCTATTAATGCCTCAACCACTTTGCAGTCTAAAGGCAATTCATTGGAAAGACAAGAGCATAGTCATTCGGCCAATCAAAAAGAGATAGAAGGATTACCAACCAATCATAACACTCCAAGGACAATTCCCCTTATCCTCCCTAATGACACATCATCACAATTCATCGGATGCAATTGAAATATTGCAATTAAACTAGCAAGTGTTACCAAGCCAATGTCCAAAGGCCCAAGCGAATTATTAAGAGCCTAGCTTATTTTTGGGTATCCAATTGAACAGACAAAAATCACTCAAGGCCCAAGCAAATTATTAAGAGCATAGCTTATTTTCGGGTATCCAATTGAACACATAAAAATCACTCCTATTAATTAGTAAAAATTATACATAAATGTTACTTATATATATATATATATATATATATATATATATATATATATATATATACAGATTAACCAGTCCGATCGGTGACCTACCGATCCGACCAGTGACCTAGTAACCCAGTATCTCGACCGAGTTGATGCCTGGGCCAGGTTTGATAACACTTATTATTAGCATTAAACGCGTGTGCTGAATAACAATATTAAACCATTCGCGTTATTTCTATTACCCATGCGTTGCTGTGATTTTTTTTAATCTTTTGACCTCAAAATATATAATGCCAAAAGACTAGCCAACTTGGTGATAAAACCTCACAATTCAAGCATCACACTAAGCCTCCACGTCCATGTTAGTGTCATAGATCATGATATAGAACTCATCTTATGATCGGAGAGTGGAAGAAGCTTTCGTAGGAGCTTTACTCAATCAATTGGAATCTAGTAAAAAATTTATCATATTCCTATATATACATCTAAACCAAATGATTTTGAAGACCATTTCTACCAAACCATTTTAAAAGTATATAATCAGATTCACAAAATATAGTAAGCTTATAATTAGTAGATATGTGACCCATACACTCATTGCTACATCATCAATATTTGAATCGAAAAGTCAAATGAAAGATTAAATTAAGTGATCAAAACAAAAAGGAGGAAATGTTCTTTGGGCAATTTCCTTAAAAGCAACAAATGCCTGAAATGGGGAGTTCCAATCTGATTAACCATCTCTAAAATCCATTTAATTGATACACATAAAATAAAATAGGATATTAACACTAGGGGCAGCACTGGCGAATTTAGCCACGTTTCAAGCGTAGCTAAATAAACGTAGCAAATCATGTTTCAAATTTTTTGAAAATTAACCATGTTTTGGACATAGCTGAATAACAGTAACTATTTTGGCACCAGCTGAAATTTTTGACACTAACTAAAATACTTTGCTGGCTCCACCGATTAACATAATACTATTACAATTCTCATAAATATACAAGATTACAAATATTAAAAGATTAACAAATTACTGGGTCAACTATGCTCTTGTACTCACACTCAACCATTGCAAAATGACACACCAATTTGTGTTTGACATAATTTGACAGTCAATGACGCAAAATTTGTAATGCCATGGCTGCATTTGTTTGCCTACAATAAATTCTTGAACAAGTGACACAATTTTAGACTACTCCATATCCTAGTACAGCATCCCGAGTTTTTTCAATATCTTTTATAGCAATTTCAATATCTACATCTATAGCATCCATCTTTTCCTTCAGCCTATTCTTTTCCATCTTTAGAGCTTCCACATTCTGCTCCCTCTCTATCACATTCATAACTCTATGAAACCGAAGACGCCTAGCTAAAGCAGATTCAACATGGGGTTTAAGCCATTCCAAATCAAATCCAAATGTCTCAAGTTCATTCCATAAAATTTGAAGATGCTCACGAGCATCATCCTTCATATCTATCACCTTTTTAGTCTTGAGAAAAAATAGAACTCGACCCAAAGCCGTAAATGCCCATTCAGTAAACCTACGACTTTTATTATGCTGGCATTCAATAAGTGATGGATGGCGGGAGCATACTTCATCTAACAATGGAACAAAAGCTTTTTCAATTTTTCCTAAACCCCTAAAATCCATGAGCTCACCAAATGAGGCTGAATACATTCCCTTAGCTTGGTCTACTTGTGCAGAATCTGCTGAAACATCAATCTTTCTAACCGCTTGGTCTAATTGATTCTCATGTTCTGACTTGCTAGCAAAAATCTCAGCTTCAATTACACAAGTATCATTCTCAATAAACCCCCTGCAACAATCATGAAGTTCAGCTAAAGGTATGAATGATTGGAAACCCCAGCTATTTTGTTTTGCATTGAACAATTGTTCAGTTTTAGTTCCTGAAAAGATAAAATATCAAGGATCAATTGTGTTGGATTAAAATTAAAATGATAATGATTATCAAGCGGATATATGATTACAAGTACACACCCAGTCACTACGTGGAGGAGTTAATCCTAAAAGACTTAACTATAAACTTGAAAGAACCTCATCAAAGATACCTTCAGTTATTGTCATTTTGCCATTGACCTGATTAATTAAAGCCAACTTGAACTTTGTAAGTCTGCTCCAACCACAAGGAAACTTAGAAACATCCCCAGCAACCAAAAAAATTGACAAGAAGTCCACATCGTCCCCCTTTGGATATATAAGAATCCGCCTAAAAAACAAAGTCCAAATAAAAATGCAAAAAGAAACTTAGAAATAAAAATCATGCCAAAGAGCACACTAGATGCGGGTATAGTAAACAAGAACTCATGCAAGCACCATGAATGGCCGCAGACGAAGAAACTCTCAGAGTACAGCTTCTCGCAGGATAATTTAGAGAAGTTCTGAATAGTCCATGTGAACTTCTCCAACGTTTCATCCCTTGTCTTTTGATTCTCCATTTCCACAACCTGTAAGCCACAAGCACAGTATCATTAAGAGAAAAAAAAACAAAGTTTTATTTAGTGAAAGAAGGTTCAAGAATCGGGAGAAAAAGCAAAAGACTGAAAGAGAGAGAGAGAGAGAGACTGAGAGTCAAAGCGAGAGTTACGTTAAGTAAAGCGATGATTTGTTACTCATACAGAAAATTCTTTTAACTCTCCCAAATATATAGATCTTAATCAACAAGCATGCATACAAAGCGACACACATTCTCCACCAAGTAATAGCCTCTAATTACAATGATTCACGATATAGAAAAGTGTGTTAATTAATGTATAATTGCAAGTGATTCTTTAATTGAATTATATGTAGTTAGTAAATTCAATTTCCATTGAATAACTTGTTGAGTAACAATTAATTATGACTCAGATTCCAGTGTAAAATCACCTATTGCTCAACTCTTGATCAAAGTTTTAAAAACGTTATGCTACTTTCCATTTGGTTGAAAATATTTAGTTGAGTCTTTTCAGTTTCTATATATAAACATTCAATTCAGTCATTGATTTAGGAACTATAATTTATTATTTGACAAATACAAATTCAATTATGTAATACTAATCCATGGAGTTTATTTATTAACCATTTTGTTCGAAATGCTTAATTTGTAGTGTACCTTGCAAAGGATGATATGTTCAACTCATGCACAATATTTTCTTTAGGAAAGTAGCCAAGCTAAGTATAAAAAAAAAATTAATAATCTATGACATTGTTCCACACCTTCACACTTGCTTTGTGTGCACAACTAATTGAACATCTCTCATCAGTCAGAAAGCATTCAAGCTTGAAACCTTCCCTTGTGACTTTTCATCTTCATCAATTGCTTGTCCCAAAAATGTTTTGATATTCCCCCCTTATAAACCAATTAATATGATTAAAGAATCATGTACATGTGCAGTAAACCAGTTGCTATTTAATTTATTACCACAAAACGTGAGTCAGATAACAAAAGTTAAATCATTATCATTATCATTATTTCAATTACCCATGTCTTGCTGAGATTTTTTAAAATCTTTTGACCCCAAAATAAACTAATCAAAATGAGAATGAATTATCTCATGTTAATAATTCACATGACCTAATCATGTAAAGTTTTTGTGTCTATCTCTTTTTCATTAGTTTTTTTGTAATTGCTCTAGCTTCAATTAGAGAAGTGGGATGAAAAGTGGAGTCAAAATGCAAAACTTGGATATTTGACTTGACAAATATGTGTAGTAGAGGTGTTAAAATGGATTCAATCTATCATATTGATCCATTTAACCAGACATAAATGATACGGTGGGTTGTAACGTTTAAAAATGCCGTACATAAAAACAGGTCAAAATGAATTTAATCCGCCACGCGGTCAACCCATAAATTAAAATTGACGAGAATGTAAAACAAAATTGAAAAACATTATAAAACACACAAAAAATTCCTTAAGTTTTTCCTTTTCTTTTAAATAATTTAAGAGTTTTCGTTTTATCCTTTAACATAACACAACAAACTTTCCTACATTCACAACATTTTGTGGGACCCACACTTTTTAAAACAAAAAAATAAATAAAAAATTAAGGCACGCAAAACGAATCTCTATAACATTACACAATCACTCTTCCTACAACATAACTCTTATAAACACCCATAATTTAATTCCCAAACCAACCAATCCAACAGAAAACGAAATAAATTGAGATTTCAATCCACTTACAAAAGGCGAATCAATCCGCCCCATTTCATTTTTGGGTGGGTTGGGAGCCGATCAAGACACGCCTATCCGCTTACCACCTCTATGTAATAGCATCTTGTTAATTTGTCAAGTCATTTTAAGTTTTCTTCTTTGTGCAGCTCGACATCCTAAGATCTACTTGTGGCCATTGATATGATTAATTCAAGCTTCAGCAAGAAGACTGATGAATGCAACTTCTTTCATTGAATAGTCACAATGTGTCAATTATGATGTTATCCTTTCCCTGATTAAACCATTGCAAAATGACACCCTAATCCGAGTTTGGTTGCCATCATTTTAACAGCCAAACGACGCAAAATTTGAGCTGCTTTGGGTTCAAGCGACAATACATCAATAATAAACGGTTATCCTAATCAAACTATATGATAAGATAAATCACTCCAGCCAATACAACCACCTATAGATGCATATTCAACTATTTACATTTCACAACTAGAATGAAGTCTCAAGTTTTTATGGTGCTCCATATCCAAGTTCAGCATTCAAATCCCAATCCTCAAAGCCTTCTTCTACTTCCACCAAGTCTTCTCTTGCTATTTCAATATCTACCTCTACAGCAGACATCTTTGCCTTCAGCCTCTTCATTTCCATCTCTAGACCAGCCACATTCTGTTTCCTCTTTTTCACCTGCACAGCTTTCTCGATATAAATTTTCATACCTAAAGCAGATTGAACATGGGTAAAGGATTATCAGTATGATACTGAAACATACTTCATCTAGTAGTGGAACAAAAGCTCTTTCTATTTTCCCTAAACCCCTGAAATCCATGAGCTCACCAAATGATACTGAAAACATTTCCCTGGGTAAAGGATTATCAGTATGTTCAATAGGCTCAGCACAAACTTGTGCAGAACCTGCTGAAACATCAATTTCGCTATTTGCTTGATCTCCTTGATTCTTTTGTTCTGGCTTGCTAACAGAAATCTCAGCTGTGATTATACAAGTATCATTCACAATATACCCCCTCTTAGAATCACGAAATTCACCTAAAGGTATGAATGATGTGAAACCCCAATCAATCGTTCTTTCATTGAACAGGTGTTCAGTTTCTGGAAAGTAGATATATCAAGAGTCAATTGTATTGGATTAAAAATAAAATGTCTCTTTTTACAAATGGATATATGATTACAGGTACACACTAGGTCACTACGTGGAGGAGACTAGCTATTAAGTGAAAAAAAAAATCATGACTTTACCGTCACAGTCTCCATGGAGAATATAACACCATGATAGGGTTGTCACAGAAAAGATCACAGATATTATATAATTAGAAAATTAAATTGTGTTTTACACAAACCACAACTATGAGCAGGAAAGAGGGAATCATGAAAATTAAGCAATAGCAAAGGGATAACAAAGAGTTAAGGAGGCAATCAGCTGTTAAGAAATTGCCAAGCCTCAATGTGAAATTGCTAAGAAACTCAAGTTTCATTTACAAAAGAAATAGTATAGCCAAAGCAAATTACTAAAAACGGAAAAGAAAGTGAAGAAAAGAAAAGAAAAGGAATGAAGGGGACTGAGAAGTATGGAAGATACCTTTTGTTATTGTCATTTTTCCATTGACCTGATTAATTAAAGCCAACTTGAAATATGCAAATCTGCTCCAACCATAAGGCGCATCCAAATAAATTGACAAAAAGTCCACATTATTCCCCTTTGGAAAGATAAGAATCCGCCTAAAAGCAAAGTCCAAAGCAAACAAAAATGCACAAATGAAAATCAAATCAAAGAGTACCCAACAGAAATATCTAATAAACAAGAATTAATTCAAGCACCATGGATGGCCATCGAGGAAGAAATTCTTAGAGTACAGCTTCTTGGAGTCCAATTTAGAGAAGTTCTTAATTGTCCACGTTAACTTGCTGACAGAAATCTCAGCTTCGACTATACAAGTATCATTCACAATAAACCCCCCGCTAGGATCACAAAGTTCACCTAAAGGTATGAACGATTTGAAACCCCGGAGAATCTCTCTTGCATTGAAGTTGTGTTTAAATTCTGAAAAAGTTGATATAACTTGAAACATAAGGGTATTTGAAATATTATTAAATCGTATTTGAATCTGTACATAGGGGTCTCTATTTATAGAGACTTCTTGACCTAATGGGCTTGGCCCAATATACAAGTAACGGACTAAATAAATACAAATAAATGACTACATAATTACTAATAAATGACTACATAATTACTATTTACAACAGCAATAAATGACTACAAATAAATGACTACATAATTACTAATAAATGACTACATAATTACTATTTACAACAGCAATAAATGACTACATAATTACTAATAAATGATTACATAATTACTATTTACAACACTCCCCCTCAAGCTGAGGAATAGATATTTATCATTCCCAGCTTGCTAGCAAGTTCTTGAAATCTATCTGAAGGAAGCCCCTTTGTCAATAGATCAGCTAATTGACGCCCAGTGGGAATGTATGGAGTGGTAATCAACCCGCTATAAAGTTTCTCTTTGATGAAATGACGGTCGACCTCAATATGTTTAGTCCGATCATGTTGAACTGGATTATGAGCTATACAAATAGCGGACTTATTATCACATAGCAGCTTCATAGGTCCCTCACATTTTATTTTTAGATCATCAAGTACAATTTTCAGCCACAGTAACTCACAAATGCCTTGAGCCATAGCTCGAAATTCAGCTTCTGCACTTGATCTGGTGACCACATCTTGTTTCTTACTTCTCCATGTCACCAAGTTACCACAAAGAAACATGCAATAACCAGTGGTAGAAAGACGGTCAGTCACGGATCCAGCATAATCAGCATCTGTGTAGACTTCTAAAGATAGATTGCCATCACGTCGGAATAACAACCCTTTACCAGGAGTACCTTTCAGATACTGAAGAATTCTCTCTACTGCCTGCATATGTTTCTCCTTTGGATCGTGCATAAACTGACTGACAACACTAACAACATAAGCTAACTCTGGTCTAGTATGCGCCAAATATATCAATTTCCCAACTAGCTGTTGATATTGTCCTTTATCAACTGGAGGACTCTCCTCTTCATAGCCCATCTTGTAATTCTGCTCAATAGGAGTATTAGAGGGTTTACACCCGAGCTTTCCTGCTTCTTTGAGAAGATCAAGAACATATTTCCTCTGGCTGATAAGGATTCCTTTGCTCGAATGAGCTACTTCTATCCCTAGGAAATATCTCAGTTTCCCAAGGTCTTTGACTTCAAACTCAGAGGCAAGCCGTGTTTGCAGAATCTGTCTCTCCACAAAATCATCACCTGTGATAATAATATCATCAACATATACAAGGAGCACAGTAAGATTCCCATTTTGGGAGTGCTTGAAAAAAAGAGTGTGATCTCCTTGACTTTGTTTATATCCTAAGGTCATCATAACCTTAGTAAACTTTCCAAACCAGGCACGAGGTGACTGCTTCAATCCATACAAGGCCTTTTTTAATTTACAAACTTTATTTTCTCCCTTCACAGAATCAAAACCAGGCGGAATTTCCATGTAGACTTCTTCTTCTAACTCACCATTGAGGAAAGCATTCTTCACATCAAATTGGTTTATATCCCAATTGTAATGGGAAGCAAGGGATAACAAAACTCTCACCGTATTCATCTTTGCAACTGGAGCAAATGTTTCTTCATAATCAATGTCATAGGTTTGAGAGTAACCTTTGACAACTAATCGAGCTTTGTATCTCTCAAGAGTTCCATCAGAATTATATTTCAGGGCATAAACTCATCTGCACCCTACTGCTTTCTTTCCAGTAGGTCTATCAATAACCTCCCATGTTTTATTTTTCTCCAATGCATTCATCTCCTCTTGCATGGCTTGAGCCCAATTCCTATCTTTCAAGGCTTCATGTACTGATTTTGGGATTGCAATAGAGTCTAGTGCTGAAACAAAGCTTTTGTGCTGCACAGAAAGATTAGCAGAGGAAACAAACTGGGAGATAGGGTATTGAGTACAAGAGGGACATGAGGGACAAGATTTCTTGGGACAAGTTCTTTTTCCTTTTCTAAGAGCAATGGGTAAATCATCAGAATCAGTAGTAATGGGTAAGTCATCATGATCAGAAATATGAGATTCAGGACTTACCAGTGGTTCAGACGATTGAGGTTGCTGCTGAGACAATGTGGGCTGTTTCCTTCTTTCAGGTGTCATAATCTTTCGTATCTCTGGTGTACTTGATGTATCAATCACAGGAGAATCAGTCACAGGAGGATTACTCACAAGAGGATCAGACACAGGAAGAACAGACACAGGAGGAACATGACCAGGTGGAGGATACACTGACATAGGTAAAGGAGTAGACACTGATGATTCAAACTCAAAGAAGGGAGGTGATGAGATTTCTGGTGAAGGATTCTCCCCCTGAAGACGAGGACCTTGGAAAAAGGACTCAGATTCCTGAAATGTAACATCCATAGAAACAAAAAATTTCCTACTACTAGGGTGATAGCACTTGTAGCCCTTCTTATCAGGAACATAACCAAGAAAAACACATTTAATAGCCCTAGGGTCCAACTTACTGCGATGATGTTTATGAACATGAACAAAAGCAACACACCCAAACACTCGTGGAGGAAGACTCATCATAGTTGGAATAGAAGGGAAAAAAGAAGTCATAGAGTGAATAGGACTTACATGGTCAAGTACCCGAGTGGGTAAACGGTTGATCAAGAATGCTGCAGTAAGAATAGCATCTCCCCAATAGTATTTGGGTACATGTGTCTGAAACATTAATGCACGAGCCACTTCAAGAAGGTGACGATTTTTTCTTTCAGCAACCCTATTCTGTTGGGGGGTGTCAACACAAGTAAGTTCATGAATCATACCGTTATTTCTTATAAATTGGGAAAAGCTATGATTAACCTATTCAGTACCATTATCTGTTCTAAGTCTCTTGAGTTTTTTACCAAACTGGGTCTCAATCATTTTATAAAATTGAAAGAACAGTTGTGGTACCTCAGACTTTTCACGCATTAAGTACACCCAAGTTACACGAGTGCAATCATCAATAAAAGAAACAAACCATCTATTTCCAGAACCATGAGGGACTTTAGAGGGACCCCAAATATCAGAATGAATAAGATCAAAAGGTTCAACATTCTTAGTAATACTAGAAGGAAAAGACACACGATGATGCTTAGCAAATTCACAAACATCACAATGAAAAGACTCAACAGATTTAGACAAAAACAATGACGGAAATAAAGATTTGAGTAAACTAAATGGAGAATGACCTAAGCGCTTATGATGAAGCCAAATCAAAGAATCAGCAGTTGATTGACCATGAGACATCAAGATGTGATTTGTTACTTTATTTGCAGGAGATTGTGACACCAGATAGTACAGCCCACCTTGCTCTTTAGCACTACCAATCGTCTTCCCCGTGGCGAGATCCTGAAAAACACAATGGGTAGGATAGAAGGTTACAGTACAATTCAAATCTTTTGTAATTTTATGAATAGAAAGAAGATTCGTGGAGAGTTTAGGAACATGAAGAACATCCTTAAGATGTAAGGACTGCTGTAAGTTTATGTCACCAGAACCCGCAACTGATGTATGAGAGCCATCAACTACGGCTATTGTATGAGTTCCAATGGTAGGATGATAAGAGGTAAAGGAGTCAGCACAACAAGCCATATGATCAGTAGCACCAGAATCAACAACCCAAGAATGTTTAAAATCATTACATGAAGAAAGGAAAGAATAAGTTTTGGAGCTCATACCAGTCATAGTCAAAGCACTAGTATCAGATGGCTTACTCATAGAATCAAGAATGGTTCGGAGCCGTTCCAACTCATCTGGACGAAATGCAGGTTGGGTCTTATTAGGTGTAGGAGTTATTTCAGAGGAAGTAAAATGCGCTTAACCACGCAACTTTGCCATCTTTTCTAAGACAGATTGCTTTCCATAAAGGCGAAAGCATAAATCCTTGATATGACCTGTTCTTTTACAATAAGAACACCATCGATCATCTCTCTTAGGTCTAGAAGAGGTACCATCATAAAATTTTGAAAAAGAACTCCTTTGAGAAGAGGCCATACTGCACAGAAAATGGTCAAATAAATACCAAACGATGTCCGATCAAAGAGAGGAGCACAGATCCAGAAAGAGGATGAAAAACCACCGGGAAAGGGTCCAATCGTTATGAAAAGATGCTGTCTTGTGATGAAGAATAATGGAGACGATGAACAGTAACAGAGATCCAGTATAACAGAGATCTTCTCGGTCCAAGAGGTCCCCGGAAAAAATCCGGTGGCGGCTGATGGCAGCGAGAGACTAAAAGAATAAAAGGTTCTTGTTCTAAAGACAATAGGCGCGGAAGCAGAGCCCTCAGGATCGAAAGCTCTGATACCAACTTGAAATAAAAGGGTATTTGAAATATTATTAAATCGTATTTGAATCTGTACATAGGGGTCTCTATTTATAGAGACTTCTTGACCTAATTTTGACCTAATGGGCTTGGCCCAATATACAAGTAACGGACTAAATAAATACAAATAAATGACTACATAATTACTAATAAATGACTACATAATTACTATTTACAACAGCAATAAATGACTACAAATAAATGACTACATAATTACTAATAAATGACTACATAATTACTATTTACAACAGCAATAAATGACTACATAATTACTAATAAATGATTACATAATTACTATTTACAACAATATATCAAGAGTCAATTGAGTTGGGTTGATTATCAAACGGATATATATGATTACAAGGACACACATTAAGCTTGCTTGTAGGATATAACACCATGGTAATGTTGTCAGAGATCAGGGCATATATATTAAATGGTTAGCAAATTAAATGATGGTTTACACTAACCACACCTACGAGCAGCAAAGAGGGAATCATGAAAATTAAGGAATAGCAAATGATAAGAAAGATAAAAGGATCCATAAGTTGTTGTTGCTAAGCCTCTATTCTATACATATGAAATTGCTAAGAAGCACAAGTTCCATTTAACGGACAAAATAATATAGCCAACACAAATGACTGGGAAAAACAAAAGCAAGAGAACAAGAAGGTGAAAACGAAAAGAAAAGGTGGGGCGGGGAGAGAAATAATTATGAAAGATACCTTTTGTTTTTGTGGTTTTTCCATTGAACTGATTAAATAGAGCCAACTTGAACGTTGGAAATTTGCTCCAACCATATGCCATATTAGCAATATTACAAGCAACCAAATAAATTGACAAGAAGTCAACATTGTTTCCCTTTGGAAAGATAAGAATCCGCCTAAAAACAAAGTCCAAAGCATACAAAATGCACAAATGAAAATCATGTCAAACAGTATGCGAGATATATATATATATATATTGTAAACTGGAATTTATTCAAGCACCATGGATAGCCATGGAGGAAGAAAATCTCAGAGTACAGCTTCTTGGATTTAGAGAAGTTCTTAATTGTCCATGTAAACTTCTCAGACTTGCTTCGATTATTTATTTCCCCAACTTGACAGCTCCTGCACCAACACACAAAAAATTAGACTTTCATTTACAAAGATCAAAATTGATGATCACCAAGTACATATAGGGACTTTGGGTGCAAGAATTCACATAGCACTTGAATACCTAATGAAGATACAGAAGTCAGAGTCAACAAAATCATACATAATAAAGCACTGTCAATATCAGAACACATAAATGAGCTCCGAACATCCAAAATAGAGATTGATACAATAAAAAGGACATAGTAGAGCCGCAAAATCACAAAATGATAGCTTCATCTTGGACAACTATGAATAGAAAGCGCAACCCATTACAGTGATAATTAGGAGGAAAAAAGGGGGTATTATAATTTGTAAAGAACAATATTCATGGAACCTATATGCAGAAAGTCAGACTGAAAAGCCAGTGACTTTTATAATCCACCAAGCACATGAGTACACAAGAGGTATACCAAGTACCAACATATATATATTAAATAGACATTCATGTTCCAACAAACTATAAAACTTAAATTATATAGAGTTTCACTTAGGGATTTTCAATAGAAAATAATCACTTGGCAAGCATGGCTTGGTTTAAAGGCCTCTTGAAAAACATTATGTTGGGATGAATTGCATAATGAACCCAACCAAGACTCTGCTGAACCCCAATCGCACGCCACTCATTCTGCATCAAAAAACCAATAAAAAAAGAAAACATGCAAAGTTTAAGACTATGACAGCAACACTCTCAAGACAAAAATCATAACAACATTGTCAGTTAGAGAATATATAAAGGAACTAGCCACAAACATGATATCATGTTTGCCTTGTTTAAGCTAGTAAGGGCATGTTTAATTAATACTTTTATATTATTATTATTATTAGTTTTTTTTTTTGGAGTTATCGAATCCTAATAATCTCTTTGAGGCGAGTTGGTTCTTATAGTATTCTCACAAGCTTCGGCTCTTTAAGCAAGTTATGAGACTAATCCGAAGTACGAGACAGATCAAAAACGAAGATATTTAAGTTATGAGACTAATATGGAGTACCGGACAAATCAAGAATGAAGATACGTCAGCTTCTCTCAAAGATGACATGTGGGGATTGAAGCCAAAGTCTTTCCTTTTCACTACTGAGCTATCTTACTAGCAAGTGAACTACCACCTTTGGTAATAGTTTTATATTATATTTGTTTCTTTCACACAAGAGTTTATTAGGTATAAATGGTGAAATATGCATAAATAACATACTTCGGAGAGAAGGCGATTCTTGGGAAGAAGTTTAGAGACTTCAGGTGGCAGAATCACATAACTGAACAGAACGATAAAAATTTATGGTTAATAAATAAAAAAAATGAAGAAAAAGACAGTAATGTGAATGTAGATTAGTTACTTGTACTCGTAGGAATTGTGGATGTACTTCATAGAATACTGGATCTCAGCCATGACAGTACTCACTAACAAGGCCAATTACAAAACTTTGAATATTCCCAGAAACGGAGACAGGGGAGAATAGCTGAATATAAATAGATAGATATAAAAAGGACTGAACCGTAATTCCACCATATATCTTTTTAGAAGAGCACGTCGCCATTTCCCGCTTCATTTATCACTGAACTTTGTACGCAATCAAACCCGGTTCTTGACATCATAAATCAAACAAAAACGAACGAACGGTTCATTATTAAACTCAAGGGTATTAAGTTTTTTTTTTTTTTGAGTAAATATGTTTTTGAGTACTCAACAAAAAAATATGAAATTCGTTTTAATCCTTTAAAAAATATCTCTATATTAATATTTTTGGAGAGATTAATATGATTTTTTTTTAAAATTTTTAAGAAACCACAATTTCAAAAAATTAAAATTTTGAAGGAATCATAAGTCAATTTTTTTCAAGCGTTAAAATAGTTCCTTATTTTTTTTTTGTTAAAGACCTAAAGGATATTTACTTTTATTTATATATATATATATATATATATATATGGGTAATCATAGTCTCCGGTTGCAGAAAATATAAGTTGTCTTCTGCTCTCACCATAGAAATCTGTGCATTCTTTTTTGATTTTTTTTGCTTTTATATTTTAGTGGGCTCCATCATTTTTTCTATGTACAGGAGAGAAATGATGATTTCTGTTACCGGAGAGCAATAAACCCCCTATATATATATATATATATATATATATATATATATATATATATATATATATATATATATATATATCACTTGGTTTCCGATTACTAGTGGCCTAGTGGGTACAGACTTAGGGCCATTTAGATTAGTTTTTTTTTTTTTCAAAAGTTGCTTTTTTTTCAAAAAAAAAAAACACTTTTCATTTTAGTTTATTTGGATGTCTGCTTTTAAAAAAAGCATTAGTCAAAAAAAAGTTAAAAACCTACTTTTTTCAGAAGCTAAAAATTTTAACTTTTAGGAAAAGCAAAAGTCAAAAACCAAATATTTTTTTCAAAAACTAAATATTTTTATAAAAATATAAATAACTTTAACTTTTATAGAAAGCACTTCTAAAATTAAGAAGAGATAAAAATTACTTTTTTGAAAAGTTCAAACAAACCTGCTCTGTCTTAAGATTTTGCTACTCTTTGGCGCCATTTTCAACTTGTCATTCCTTTTAAACCATTTAACATTCATCATCAACTGTTAAGATTTTTGTAGCCGAAAATAAATCATCATTCTTTATATTTTTTACTCGTTTTTGTCTTATTGTCAAAATTCTTACTTTCCAAAATTTCTCTTAAAAGAAACAAAATAATAAATAATTATAACATAATGTAATATGTCATTTTCTATGATTTGGTGGGTTTGACAAGTCAGGGCAAATTTATATTTTTGAAATACTAGTGAAGCCAAATTTATAATTTAGCTTATATAAGATTAATAAATCAAGCCAAACTTAAAATAATTTACACAAATATAAATCATTTAGGCTGAACTTTAGCCTAACTCGTTTACATCCTCATCTTTAACTCATCAAATTTAACGGATTTGGTTATAAATCATAATCCCCAAACAGCCACAACTCGTCTCGTATAAATATGGATTAAAATAAGTCAGGTACGAGTCGAGAGGATTGACCTGTCAGGTTTATTATTATTTTTGTATGTCAAGTCAAAAATTAAGATGGGTTTAACCCACTTTGCCACTCAATATACCTAAACACTAATCCTAGCATTTCCAACAGCATCCGTTGGTGTTGCCTACTATGAACTTCTACTAAATATTATGGTCTCCTTCTAGTTTCTTCTTCCTCTTCCTTCCCTTCGTATCATAGGTATGTTTCTCTTCCTCCCTTGTTGGATACCCACTCCTCTCAAACTAAATCTCCATATACAGAACTAGATATGCTACTAGATCGTTACTCCCGCTGATAGCTACAAAACTCTAACATGGATCTCAAAATTATATTTACAATTTATCAAAAATTAATTTTTGAATTGTATCGAATTAACTTCCAGTGATAAATTAAATTTTTGAATCTTATACTTAATTTCAAATCAAGCATTTCATATTCAAATTTTATCCTGTATTTTTAAAATAATTATTAATATCATAAATCGTAAATATATCGCTATTATATAAAAATTCATAATATATAAATTTAAATGGGGATGGTTATATTGCCTACCTATTTAATCTTACTACTCTTATTACACTTTTATCACCGTTAGATTATATCTAAATTAAAAGTTGAAAAAGAAGGAACAAATAAGTGGAATTAGTTGAGAAAAATAAAATTATTGTACTTGATACCATTAGATTTGAATTAATATATGGTATTAAAAAGATTGTAAGGATAGTAAGATTAAAAGGGTAGACAATATAACCGTCTAACCAATCAAAATATAAAATTAATAATATTAAGCATTAAGCCATCTGCCAATGCCTTCACATTAGTAGAACCCAGTAAATGTGTTTTGTGTATCATTAAGCATACAAACTAGAAACCCTATTCTTATTTCTCACCCTTGTGAGTTTTCATCTTCATCATTTGATTGTCACACATGACCTTTTGATGTTAGTAACCATATTTCTAACTCCTTAAACATATGATCTTATACAAACATAAAGTCCATGGTTTTCTTTGTAAAGATAGGTGCAAACCCTCCTTCAAAAGCTTCATGACGATGGACGCCATGTTGTTTAAGATAGAATATGAAGACGGCAACATGTTGCTTCCAAAGTGCTACATTAATGAGTGTTTGAAGAGCTATGTGTGCCTTAGAGAGATGAATTGGTCGTGAAGCTTTTGGGGGAAGAATATTGTCTTCATGGCTAAAAGCCCAATAAACTAAAAACCCACCAGCTCATCATAACAAACTCTAAGTGACTTTAGTCATTATGTTATCGTCCACATGTATTCCCTTTTGTATATAAATACAATTAAGTGTCACAATGTACATTAATATTCATTTTTTACAATTGAATACAAGAAAGCTCTTATAGCTCTTTATTTCATTTCTTGTGTTTCATCTCATCTCTTTCTTCAATATTTTTGATACCTTTCATGGTATCAGAGCTTTTTTTTGTCCATGGAGACTACATAAATGGAGACTATAGAAAGCTCAAATGCAACCACGATTCTGCAAAGCTCAAATGCAAGTCATGTTCATACGTTCTCTAATCCATTTTCTTTCAAATTGGATGAAGAAAACTTTCTGCCATGGAAGTAACAAGCCATAAATACCATTAAAGGTTACAATCTCTCAAAATTCATCACTCAAGAAACACTAGACTCCACAGAAAATGGTGGAAGTATTGCTACACTCTAGGAACAGCAAGATCATCTCATTCTTTCTTGGCAGCTTCGATCCATGTCAGAAACAATCTACACAAGAATGATAAGTTGTGAAATCTCTTACCAAGTTTGATACAAACTTGATGAATTCTTTGCCTCACAAACAATGGCAAAAGTCAAACAGTTGAAACTTCAGCTGAAAAATACAAAGAAAGAAAGCAACAACAATATCTCTAAGTATCTTCTTTAGATAAAGAAGATTGTTGATGCGCTGGCTGCAACAGGTGCACCTGTTGATGCAAAACATCACATTGATGCCATAATGGATGGCCTTGGTGAAGAATATGATCCGTTTATCACCTCCATAATCTCTAGAAAAGACCCATACACAGTGGGAGAAATTAAAGCATTGTTCATGGCTCAAGAGCAAAGGCTGGAAAAGCACAAAAAAGGCTGAGGTAGGAATGCTTGAGGCAAACATTGCTCAGGTCCAATTCAATAGAGGAGGATACAATAACTTCAACTTTAACTTAGGCAGAAACAAAAATAAAGGAGGCAGATTCCAAAGAGAAGGAGGCTTTGGAGGCCGCAACTCAGGAAATTTTGGAGGTTGCAACTCAGGCAATTGACCTCAATGCCAAGTCTTTAGGAAATATGGCCACATAGGTTGGGACTGTCATCACAGGTTCAATCAGAACTTTCCCAACCCTTTCAATCAACCTAATTCTGGTGCACCGCAAGCCAATGTTGCTAAAACCTCTTCCATGAAACAAGAACATAATGGTGACTTCTTCTCTGTGATGGATCCACACTAGTAACCTGACTCTAGTGCAACCAATCACTTCACACCAGATGCAACCAACCTGCTTAACAAAACACCATACAATGGTAAGGAAGCAATTCAAGTAGGTAATCGATCTAACTTGAAAATCAAGAATATGGGTCACATAATTCTTCACTCACCTCTTGCACCTGTATCTTTTACACTATCCAACTTCTTGCATGTCCCTAACCTCTGCAAAAATTTGTTGAATGTCTGTCAATTTGGAAAAGAGCATAAAGTCTTCTTTGAATTCCATGCTAATGATTGCTTTGTGAAATCCTAGGCTACCAAGGAGATTCATCTCCAAGGGAGGCTTAATAATGACATTTATGTCTTTGAATGAGCACATGTGTGAAAAGCTTCAAACTGCTCAACCCTTGCAGTTGGTATCACTTCAAATAATACTGTCATCGCTTCAAATAATACTGACACAAACACTTGTATCACTGGAATCACTTCCAATCACACTGTCACAAACACTTGTAATTCTATTTTAGACATTTGGCATGCTTGCTTAGCCTATGCTCCTTTACCATTTGTAAAAATTGTACTCAACTTTTATCATATACCATTTCGCAATAAAACCAGTACTCAATTGTGTTGTGCTTGTTGTATGGCTAAGATGCATCAATTACACCTTCCCTCTTCTACTTCTATTTACAGCTCTCCTTTTAAATTGGTTTTTACTGATGTCTGGGGTCCTACACCTGTTGAAAGCTCTACTGGTGCCCGCTATTATATCATATTTGTTGATGCTTTAACCAACTACACCAGGAAATATCCTATGGCCACTAAATCCCAAGTTCTTACCATCTTTATCAATTTTAAAACCATGGTTGAACTACAACTCAACACTGAGATCAAAGCTCTTCAAACAAACAATGCCAAAGAATACCTTAAACTCACATAATTTCTCCAACAAAATGGTATCATCCATCCTCTCACCTGCCCCTATACACATTAGCATAATGGCAAACTTGAGAGAAAGCACAGACACATAGTCGAAACTAGTCTTGCCCTTTTGGCAGCCTCAAACCTACCCACCAAATTATGGGATCATGTCTTCCTTATAGCCACTTATGTATCAATCTCCTACCCACACCAACACTGCATCAATGTCCCCACTTGAAGTTCTCTTCAAAAGAACCCCTGACTACACCTTCCTTAAACCATTTGGATGTGCCTGCAACCCTTATCTACGACCTTACAACAAAACATAAAATAGATTTCAGATCAGCCCAATGCATCTTCCTTGGCTACAATAGTACACACAAAGGTTATAAATGCCTGACCTTATTTGGTCAAATTATTACTACCAGACATGTAATTTTTGATGAATCACTCTTTCCCTCCACACAAAGTCACTCACTGTCTCATTCAAAGCCCTCACCTGCTCCACAGAATCTAACTCCTATACTCTCCATCCCAATTATTTCTTCTTCTCTTGCTTATTGTGAAACTACTATTCCTGATTCTCCTGTTAGACCTGTTAATTCTATTTGCAATCCATCTCCTCCCATTAACCCATCTTGCAGGTCTGCCTCACCTCTGGCACCTTCAACTTCTCAGGTCAATGCTCATCCCTTGGTCACTTGCAGCAAGGCTAAAATTTTCAAGCCCAAGGCATTTACCACCACTCTTGAACCCGATTTTGTGGCTCAAGCTCTCTTTAGCCTCACTGGTTGAATGCTATGCAAGAAGAATACCAAGTCTTGCTGGAAAATAACACATGGCAGTTAGTTCCTCTTTATAATAGCCCTAGCCTAATTAATTAGTAAATTACATGAAATCAAACAATTAAGCATGTATTAGTGAGTAAAATTAAGTATAGGACCTAATGAAGTGAATTGGGGTCACTTTTGAGGTAAAAAGTGTACTCAGTAAAAATTAAGGGGTATAAATGGGTGTAGGCAAAAGTACCCAAAATATAAAAATAAAAGCAGAAATATTCCTAAAATAATATTCCAGACTTTTGGGTAAAATTTGGTAATTAATGGAGCTGAATAGATAGACGAGCTAATACCCATTTTATTCCACTTAACTAAAGTTAAGTGATAAAAGAAACCAAAAACCCATTTCCCCCATACACTGTCGACCAAAAAACAGAAAGGGAGAGGAGGAGAAGTGAGGGAAAAGAGGGAAACCATAGCTCTCTTGATTCTTCATCATTTTGTGTGATTCAAAAACCAAAACCACTCCAAATTCTTCTCTCTTCTTGAATCCTAGCTTGGTTCTTATTGGGGTGTAGTGTGGTGTGAGATTTCTTTCTCCAAAGTTTCGACCCATATGGAAAGTTGAGAGATTTGCGGGCTTCTACTTCCATGGAAACCAATCCTTGTTGTGTGATCCATTATGGTGAGTTTTCCACTCTCTTTCACATAAATTTCTTAAGTTTTGCATGATTTAGATTTTGAATGAATAGTGTTTTAGGGTTTGTGATTATGTGAGTAAATTGGCTATGTTCTAGGTTGATTGAGACTTAGAACATGTTATGAAAAATGCTAGGAATGACGTTTAATCGGTAGAAATGAACTTATTTAGCTATTTGATTATGCTTTGAAAATTGCTAGGTTGTATACTTAGTTTGTGGATTTTCTTGCATTGGTAAACAATGGGTTGGTTGAATGTTAATTGTACCTATATGATGGCTAGGATTGAGCCTTGTGGATAAACGTTGGAGGACCAACCATTAGAGGAAGCTATGGAACTTGATTAGCTCACTTAAATTGGTATTGATTATAAAGCTTGGTTGTTGAGTTGGTGAAGAACAAAGGTTGAACTGAAGCTTTGAGGTAAGCCTTCGGACCTTGGGTGTAATTTCCTTGATTGTTCCACCAAGCCCTGATTGGGTAGTGGTTGTGATAGAGTATATAAATGCAATGAAATAGTTTAATTCTTTGTTATACGTATGTGTATGCTTTGGTGTGGCATAAGATGGTGTTCCCCTATGTTGGTATGTTGCATGACGATGCGTAATTCATACTTGATAGTTTAGCTGGCCAGTAGGACTATTTGCATCTGAGTATTCTTAGGACAGCTTGAGAGCTCGAGGGATTTCTCCTGGAGATGTTGTTTACACACTGCATGGATACGTATTCATTGCATTATTATTGTTATTGCTATTACACTGATATTGAACTATGGGGTGGAGAGATGCTCCAAGGACCCCTGGTTTACTTTGATATATTCGTATATCTTACCCCGTGTTGTGGGGACCCCCTTTTCAGGAAAAGATGCTGCAGGAGCCTCCAGTGGCAAGTGGCCATATTTGGATTAGTAGATGCATGAATATGTTGCATTTTTTTTTGGGATTATACATGACATGTAGAAATACCATGTACAGGACTTATATTTGGAAGCCATTTGTCATTTGTATATCATGCTTATTTGAGTGGACTTAGCCTATGCTCATCTCTTTTGGCACCTCTTTTGTGGTTGAGAGCCAAGGGATTGATCATAGTCCTTTTTGTAGCTAAGTCCCAAAATTGTAATTAAGACATGTTGTAGTTTATGGAGATATATGTATGAGGAAATTGTATGTATACTTCTCCTAATGAATGATTACTTGGATAGGCTAGAATTCATGTATTGAAAGAATTATATGATTGTCAATTAGGTGAAAGGAGACCTTGAGGTTGAAAAACCAAGAAAAAGTAAAGATACCCTGTCTTGTTGTCCAAATTTCGCATCCTATATGATAGAATTGGACCCTTGTGTCTTAATGGAAGTTATAGATAATTTTCTTAGCTTTCCATAGAGACCAAGATTGGGTAATTTGGATGAGTACAACTCAAGTTATGGGTAGAATACCATAGGAGGTCAGATTGTCCTGTTTTGGGTGCTTGCTCTAGAACTGCCACGCTCTGAGCGTGAGATTCACGCTCTAAGCGTCAATCTTTCTGTTTGCCCATGCTATGGGCGTGGGGGTCCTGGGAATTTTGCACCCTTTTTTTAGAAAATGCGTAACTTGGGCTATGGTGCTCCGATTTGAGTTCGGTTTGAACCCACGCGTAACTAATGAAAAATTCTATAATATGTTGAACAAATGGAGACCATAAGAGTAGAATAGGAATTTCTTAAATAAATAAAGGGTGAACGCGTTTAGATTCTAAAAGCAATAAAAGTGAGACCTATAGTAATAATTCCACATGTAGTTAAGTTACATTCACCTTATAGGAATTGTTTTAAGTACGGAATTGATTTAATCAAAAGTGTTTATAAATAAAAAGGAAAAAGTTTATCCGTATTTTAATTCAATTTGGTGTTTGTAACTGCATTTAATGCCGTACGTAATGATAACAAACCGGTTCTAGAACGGGGTGCTACATTTTATGGTATAAGAGCAGTTTTGTAGGGAGACTTGTGGACTATTTATATATATATATATATATATATATATATATATATATATATATATATATACGCTTGTTGGTTAATGCTCTATAGTTGTTTTGGTACTCTTTATGATTATTGCATTTGTGGTCACTGAGTGTGAGCCTGATCAACTCATTTCTTTGTGTAACATGTGTAGTGTCATGACGAGGAACCGGAATAACCCTGGACCATCGAATGCCAATGCTCAGCCAGAACCTGTTGTGGCTGCTTTAGTTAGGCCCAGAAGTGGTCGTGGGGTAACGGGCGGGCAGTCTGATCCCGTGGTTGAAACTCTTGCAGCCGTTCAAAGGGAGTTAACTGCTAGCCGGTAAGCCAATGAGAATTTGCGAAAAACAAACGAAGACTCGCGGAATGCTATGGCCACGATGATGAACGAGTTGAGGACGTTGAGGGGTCCTAAACCTGGGAACCGACAACCCACTCCTCCTCCTCACACTGCCACGCCTTCTCCACCTCTTTTACATGAAGAGGGTGTAGCGGGTAACAATGAGGGTGAGGGTAGTCACCATTCTGGAAATTATAGTCATCACACCGAGGTTCGTCAACCACGCGTAGAGAATGTTGATGAACACGAAGCTGAAGAAAGGAGATTGATGGCTTTTCGAAAACACAAACCTCCTTCTTTTAAGGGAGGATATGAACCAATGGCGGTACCAAAATGGCTCCAGGCTATGGAGAAAATCTTCAGGGTGATGAGATGCCCTGATGCAATGAAGTTGGTCTACTCTGTGTATATGCTGGAAGAGGAAGCTGAGAATTGGTGGACCAATACAGTGCAGCCCTTAGAAGCTGAAGGCCGGAAAATCACCTGGCGGTTGTTCGAGACATTGTTCTTGGGCAACTACTTCCCTAGAGAGGCGAGGGAGCAGAAGCAGAATGAGTATAATGATCTAAAGCAAGGGTCGATGTCAATTGACCAATACTTTGCTAAATTCAATGAGTTGGTGAAATACGCCAACTATGGGCGAGCCCTATCCACTATAGCTGGAATAACCTACAAGTTCCAATGGGGTCTGAATGAGAAGATGTCTCGGAAGATGTCAAATTGTGACATCTGAGAGTTTAGCAGATTTGTGAATCAGTGCCGAAAGGTAGAAGAAGTATACAAGGGGTCCCAGACCAAGAAGTCCTATGAGGCCCAGGCACCTGATGCCAATAAAGCAACGGGCTCAGGTTATTGGAAGAACAAGAAGATGAAAGGCAAGAAGTTGAATGTGAACATCCCATTCGACTTATTCAAGAAGCCCAGAACTCAAAAGAATTTTGTTGATAGAGGACCTCCTCCCAAGTGTAGAGGATGTGGAAAAGAGCATAGAGGTCTGTGTGCTACAGGTGAAGTGATCTGCTATAGGTGTGGAAGATCCGGCCACTACTCTAGGCAGTGTCCTCAGAATGAAGTGAGGACTATGGCAGTTCAAGCTATTGTTGTCCCTGTCTCGGTTGTTCCACCTATGATAGAGTCACAGACGGTTGGTAGAGTGTACACCATGGACCGTCAACAATCAGAGAAGGCTCCAAACCTTGTGAAAGGTATAATTTATATTGATAATATGGATATTGAAGTCTTGTTTGACTCAGGAGCTACACACTCCTGTATGTCTAATTTTATGGCCGTTGGGCTAAATTTACAAATGTACGACATTTCTCCTCCAATGAAAGTGGTGACTGCTACTGGAGAAGAGTGTTATACATCCGTTTTATGTAAGGATGTTGAATTTAAATATGAAGGCCGAGATTATGTGCTGGATTTTATTTGCTTACCTATGATCAGCCTTCAAGTTATCTTGGGAATGAACTGGTTGTCGAAGAACTGTGCTATGATAGACTGTTGTGGAAAAAAGATTGTGCTTTCTGCTGATGATTCTGCTACTAGTTCTTCCCCATATCTATATGTGTTGCAGGTTAGAAAGGCTTTGAGGGCCGGGGCATTGGGATATGTCTTTGTGGGGGGTTTAGTGGGTGGAAGTCATGAGGAGATCGACAATATTTCCGTGGTGAAGGAGTTTGTGGATGTGTTTCCAGATGAAATTCCGCAACTTTCGCCTCATAGAGAGATTGAGTTCACGATTGATCTATTGCCTGGTGTGGGGCCTATTTATTTGGCTCCATATCGGATGTCACCACCGGAATTAGCCGAGTTAAAGAAGCATATTGAGGAGCTTTCGACTAAGCAGTTTATCAGGCCAAGTGTGTCCCCGTGGGGAGCACCAGTTATATTTGTTAAGAAGAATGATGGTAGCATGAGGTTATGCACTGATTACCTTCAATTGAATAAGGTTACCATCAAGAACAAGTATCCTCTCCCTCGCATAGATGATTTGCTTGATCAGTTGAGGGGTGCTTGTGTCTTTTCAAAGATTGATTTGAGGTCGGGTTATCATTAGATCCAAATCAGGCAGAAAGATATTCCGAAGACTGCTTTCCGATCTAGATATGGACATTATGAGTACCAGGTAATTCCATTTGGACTCACTAATGCTCCGACGGTGTTTATGGATTATATGAATCGCATTTTTAAGCCGTTTCTGGATCAATTCGTGATTGTGTTTATTGATGATATCCTGATATATTCTAAGAGTAAGGAGGAGCATGCAGATCACTTGAGAACGGTGTTGCAAATTCTTAGAGAGAAACAGTTGTATGCAAAGCCTTCTAAATGTGAATTTTGGCTTTCTCAAGTGCAATTCGTGGGTCACGTCATTTCTGCTGATGGAGTGGCGGTTGATCCTAGCAAAATAGAGGCAGTTATTGATTGGGAGAGACCCAAGACTGCAACGGAAGTAAGGAGTTTTCTGGGTTTGGCTGGTTATTACCGGAGATTTATTAAAGAATTTTCGGCCATGGTTTTGCCACTGACCCGTTTGACCCGGAAGGATACTCCATTTGTTTGGACGCAGGAATGCGAATAATGTTTCCAGAATCTTAAGGAAAAATTGACAACAGCTCCAGTGTTAGTACTTCCTGATCCGGAAGGTGAATTTGAGTTATACAGCGATGCTTCCAAAAAGGGATTGGGATGTGTGCTGATGCAAGATAGGCGGGTGGTAGCTTATGCATCGAGGCAATTGAAACCGCATGAAGTGAACTATCTGACCCACGACTTGGAACTTGCTGCAATTGTTTTTGGGCTGAAACAGTGGAGGCACTTCTTGTATGGAATGAAATTTGCAGTATTTAATGATCACAAGAATTTGAAATACTTGTTTGATCAAAAAGAGTTGAATATGAGACAACGATGGTGGACTGAGTTCCTAAAGGACTACGACTTCGAATTGAAATACCATCCCGGCAAGGCTAATGTTGTAGCTGATGGATTGAGCCGGAAATCTGTGAGCGTAGCTAGCATGATGATGAGAGATTATGATGTGATTGAGAGGTTCAGAGACATGAAATTATCTAAAGTCTTTCCATGCAGAATTTGTGGCATCGAAATTACAAGAATCGAAAATGAAATGATGACCAGAATCAAAGAAGCTCAACTACAAAATGAAAGTGCTAAACGACTGAACGGCCAGAGTGGTGTATCCTGCAATGATGAGGGTGTACTATTATATCAGGGTCGTATTGTTGTACCTAGACAGTTGACGGAGGAAGTAATGACAGAGGCCCACAAGGGTTAGTTCACTGTCCATCCGGGAGCTACAAAGATGTATCAGGACCTAAAGATTAATTTATGGTGGCCTAGTATGAAAAAAGATATTGTCGAATTTGTCTCTAAGTGTCTCGTATGTCAGAAGGTCAAGATTGAACATCAAAAGCCTTCTGGTATGTTGCAACCTCTGGATGTTCCTGAATGGAAATGGGAGAGTATCTCCATGGATTTCGTAGTGGGTTTGCCGCGAACACAAGCTAGTTATGATTCTATATGGGTGATTGTGGATAGATTGACAAAGTACGCACACTTTTTTCCAGTACGGGTAGATTTCTCTGCTGAGAGATTAGCTAGGCTCTATGTGAAGGAGATTGTGAGGCTTCATGGGGTGCCTGAGAGCATTGTTAGTGATCGGGACCCGAAGTTCACTTCTCGCTTCTGGGGAGAATTGCAGGAGGCTCTTGGTACTCAGTTGAGACTGAGCACTGCTTATCATCCACAGACGGATGGTCAGACTGAGAGGACCATTCAGACGTTGGAGAATATGCTGAAGGCCTCCATCTCAACCAATCCAAATACATCACTGACCTTCTCACTAAAGCCAAAATGACTAACTGTAAGCCAATGCCCACACCCATGATCTCTAGCCCAAACTCTCATCTCGTGATGGCTCACTCTTCTCTGATTCATCCCTGTATCACTCTGTTGTTGGTGCTCTATAGTTTGCGACCATCACGCTACCTGATATTGCATTCTCTATTAACAAAGCTTGCCAGTTCATGCACACCTCTCTTGATACCTACTGGAAGGCTGTCAAGCGAATTCTCAGATACCTCAGTGGTACACTGAACCATGGATTCACCATCAATCCTTCCCCTCACTTTCATCTCTCAGCGTACTGTAAATCTGATTGGGGTTTGGATCTTGACAATCGTTGCTCCACAAGTGGATTTTGTGTCTTCTTTGGTTCAAACCTCATCACCTGGTCCTCCAAGAAGTAGCATGTCGTCAGTCGCTCCAGCACTGAGACTGAATATCATTGCCTCGCCACTACTGTTGCTGAGTTAACCTGGCTTCGATCCCTTCTCTCTGAGCTCCACATCCCCAAACCACGAGCTACCACCATCTATTGTGACAACCTCTCAGTTGTACTACTCACTGCAAATCCCATTTTTACTCCTCTACAAAGCACTTCGAATTCGGTCTGCATTTCGTCCGAGAGAAGGTGTTAGCGAAGCAGATCTCTGTTCATCTCATCTCAACCATCCAACAAATTGCTGATGGCTTTACCAAAGCCATTTCCAACACTCTATTTTTGGGCTTCAAATCCAAGCTCTGTGTCCTATCTCCCTAGCCCACTACGCTTAAGGGGGGATGAAAGCCCAATAGACTAAAAGCCCACTAGCTCATCATAACAAACTCTAACTGACTTTAGTCATTGTGTTATCGTCCACATTATTCCCTTTTCTATATAAATACAATTCAATTTTACAATGTAAATTAGTATTCATTTTCTTAAATTGAATACAAGAAAGCTCTCAGAGCTCTTTATTTTTTTTCTTACGTTTCATCTCCTTCTTCAATATTTCTGATACCTTTCCATGGCTATGTGTGATAATACAATTATTTTCGGTGTATAATATCGTTTATAAGCCTTTAATATTCTAAATAGTGACCATGTTATGATATTTTCGTATTTACCTAATCAATGCCATTATTGTCCTTGGGCTCATTTTCTCTTTTGTGATTGATCTAGCTTCATGTCAGAGAAAGTGTGATGAAAAATGTAGATAGGGTCAAAATTCTAACACAACGGATATTTATGTGCCTTAGCAACTTGTTTGCCTATAATTGATAAAGTCATTTTATTTTCTTTCTTATTTATGCTACTCGACCACCTAATATCTACTTGTGGTTGTTGATAAGATTAAATCAAACCTAAGAAAGAAGACTGATTGATGCAACTTCTTCCGTCAGGGCGAAATTCCTTCAATTGAATTAGATAGTGATATTGTGTCAACTATGCTCTTATCCTTTTTCCCTGATTCAACTATTGCAGAATGACACCCCATTAATGTTTACCATCATTTAACACCCACATGACACCAAATTTGAGCTGCTTTGGGTTCAAGCAGCTACGAATCAATAATAAATGGTCTTAGTCTGATAAAAAATGTAATATACAATTAAAGATAAATCATTTCGGTCAATAGAATATCAGTGTTTATATGCAAATTTAATTATTCTTATGGTCCTCCATATCCTAATTCAGCATCCAAATCTCTTTGATCCAAGCCTTCTTCTGCATCCACCAAGTCTCTTCTTGCTATTTCAATATCTAACTCTACAACAGCCATCTTTGCCTTCAGCCTCTTAATTCCCATCTCTATAGCAGCCACATTCTGCTTCACCTTTTTCACCTGCACAGCTCTCTCCATATAACTTTTCATACACAAAGCAGATTGAACATGGGGTTCCAACCAGGTCAAATCAAATCTAAATGTCTCAAGTTCCTCCCATAAAATTTGGAGATGACTACAATCATCACCATCCATATCTTTCACCTTTTTAGTCTTAAGAAAATGTAGAACTCGACCCAAAGCTGTGAATGCCCATTCAATAAACCTACCACTTTTCTTCTGCTGTGAGTCAATAAGTGAGGGATGCTTTGAACATACTTCATCTAGTAGTGGAAAAAAAGCTTTTTCTATTTTCCCTAAACCCCTGAAATCCATGAACTCACCAAATGAGGCTGAAGACATTTCCTTGGGTAAAAGATTATTAGTATTCTCAATAGGTTCAACACTAACTTGTGCAGAATCTGTTGAAACATCAATCTTGCTAACTGCATGATCTACTTGATTGTCATGTTCTGACTTGCTGACAGAAATCTCAGCTTCGATAATACAAGTATCATTCATAATAAAGCCCCCGCTAGAATCCCAAAGTTCACCTAAACGTATGAATGATGCGAAACCACAGCTAATCTCTTCTGCATTGAACAGGTATTCAGTTTCTGAAATTTGATATACCAAGAGTCAATTTTGTCACATTAGAAAAAAAGGGTATGATTATAATTAGTAGATATGTGGCCCATACACTTGTTTCTACACCATCAATGATCTTAGACTCGAAAAGATAAAATTCAAAGCTTAAATTTACTAATGAAAACAAAAGAATAAAAAAATATATATGGTTGCGTGCGATTTCCATTTTATGCATGGAAACTTCATTTAGCTAATACAGACGAAATAAACTAGCATATGTAAATGATACAACAACCATTGCCACAGACTAGAACACAAATATTAAAAGATTAACAATTAAATGGAGTTACAGTAACAACACCTATGAGCACGAAAGAGGGAATCAGAAAAATCTAGGAATAGTAAAAGGATTAGAAATGGTAAATGTGGCAAACGGCTAATAACTAATATAATTCATCTACCAAAAATGTGAAACCCAACCAAAGCAAAGCCCTCCATATGAAATTGCAAAGAAACACAAGTTTCATTCACGAACAAAATAACATAGCCAAAACAAATTGAAAATCGAAAAAAACCACTCCCCATTAAACCCGACTAGCAAGTGTGGGGTGGAAGAAATCCTTGTACGCAGCCTTACTTTTGCATAATTGCAAAGAGGCTGTTTCCTGAATTCGAACCCATGACCTTTCAGTAATGAAGGAACAGTTTTACTACTGCTTCGGTTCTCTCTCTTAACATAGCCAAAACAAACGAATGGGAAAAAAGAAGTTAACACTTAACATAGTAAAGATTACCTCTTGTTTTTGTCATTTTGCCGTTGACCTGATTCATTAGTGCCAACTTGAACTTCGCAAATTTGCTCCAACCATAAGGCAAATTAGCAATATCCCCAGCACCCAAAAAAATCGACAAGAAGTCCAAGACATTGTTCCCCTCTGGATAGATAACAATCCTCCTAAAAGCAAAGTCCAAAACATACATAAAAAGATGCACAAATGAAAATCATGTGAAAGACCATACAACATACTATATAGTAAACAAGAATTCATTCAAGCACCATTGATGGCCACTAAGGAAGAAATTCTCAGAGTACAGCTGCCTGGATTTTAATTTGGAGAAGTTCTTAATCGTCCATGTGAACTTCTCAAACTTGTTTTGATTCTTCATTTCCACAACCAGCAGCTCCTGCACCAACACTATAAAAAAATTGAACTATATTTATAAAGATTCAAAATTGATGATTACCCAAGAGAGATAGGGACATTGGGTTAAAGAATTCACATAGCAACATACCTTAAGATGAAGGTCAAAAACAGAGAGATCAGGAAAGTTATAGTAGTGAGAGGTATTCAAAGTCAACGGGGTTTTATTACTTAGCTTAGAGAAGAAGAAAGGAGAAAATATTCTAATACAAAACTAGCTCGGAGAAAGTTGAGTATAATTAAAAGTTGTTTTTAATTTCAGGTAAGTTTTAACTTCAGTTCGTGCTGCTTTTTATTTGCTTCAAAAAATTAATGTGGATCACAAGTCAACGATATATGGATGAAGAAGCATGTAATGTAATGTAAATGTAATTGTAACTAAAACGAAAAGAATCACTCAGACCCTCCCAACATGAAGCAATTGACAAATACAAAAGGAGATAGAGAATTGGAAAATGAGTTATCCCATACCCTCCCATTGACAAATTCAGTTGACATTCATGGCAAATATTTTAAAAGGGGAGACACTATTACACATGGTGGCGTACAATGAGTCACCTAAAATAACATTTTACATACGTGACATACTCACGTCAAAACAATCCCATTTTTCGAAAGTTTTCAACTAATTTTGAAGTGAATATTTTTGTATTTACTATTTTTGTTTTTTACACACAACAATAGCACAAAATATACTATTTATATTGTCCTTGGGCTCATTAGCTTTTCTGCAATTGCTTTAGCTTGAACTCAATGCATAATTGGCTTGACAATTCGATGCAACAGCAACTTGTCAGCCCGTAACTCACTTTATGTTTCTTTCTTCTTTGTGCAACTCCACCTCCTAAGATCTACTTGTGGATGTTGATAAGATTAATTCAAGCCTAAGGAACTACTTCGGTCAGGATGAAATTCCTTCAATTGAATTAGATAGTCATACTGTGACACCTATGCATTTATCTTTTCCCTGATTCAACCATACCAAACTGACACCCTAATATATGTTAGACATCGTTTAACACCAACATGATACGTAATCTGAGCTGCCTTCAAGCAGCTAAGAATCAAATAGAAAATAGTGTTAGCATAATAACATTGTCATATACAATTTAAGATAAACCATTTCAGTCAATGGAACCATCAATGTCTGGATGCATATTCAATCATTTACAAATACACAATTCCTCGATTGCATAAATACACTGAATTCTTAAATAAGTGACACAAGTCTACGGTCCCCCATATCCTAGTTCAGCATCCAAATCTTTCTCTTCGAAGCCTTCTTCTGCTTCCACCAAGTCTCTTGTTGCTATTTCAATATCTACCTCAGCAGCAGCCATCTTTACCTTCAGCCTCTTTATTTCCATCTCTAGAGCAGCCACATTCTGTTTCATCTTTTTCACCTGCCCAGCTCTCTCAATATAACTTTTCATACTTAAAGCAGATTGAACATGGGGTTCTAGCCAGGTCAAATCAAATCTAAATGTCTCAAGTTCCTCCCATAAAATTTGAAGATGCTCACAAGCATCATCGTCCATATCTTTCACCTTTTTAGTCTTGAGAAAATGTAAGACTCGACCCAAAGCTGTGAATGCCCATTCAGCAAACCTACTACTTCTCTTCTGCTGGCATTCAATAAGTGAGGGATGCCTTGAACATACTTCCTCAAGTAGTGGAACAAAAGCTTTCTCTATTTTCCCCAAACCCCTGAAATCCATGAGCTCACCAAATGAGGCTGAACACATTTCCTTGCCTAAAGGATTACCAGTATGCTCAATGGTCTCAACACAAACTTGTGCAGACTCTGCTGAAATATCATTCTTGTTAACAGCTTGATCTACTTGATTCTCATGTTCTGACTTGGTGACAAAAACCTCAGCCTCGATTATACAAGTATCATTCACGATAAACCCACTGCTAGAATCATATAGTTCAACTAAAGGTATGAATGATGTGAAGCCCCAGTCAATCTCTCGTGCACTGAACTGGTGTTCAGTTTCTGGAAAGTAGATATATCAAGAGTCAATTATGTTGGATTAAAAATAAAATGATATGATTCTCAAACGGATATATGATTACAAGTACACAATCAGTCAATAAGTGGAGGGGAGTTCAGCCCAAAAGGCTAGCTATTAAATGAAAAAACCTCATGACTTAACCGTCACACTAAGCCTTCATGTAGGATATAACACCATGTTAGTGTTGTAGATGATATAGAACTCATGATATGATTGGAGAGTGGAAGCTTTTGTAGTGGCTTTACTCAATCAAATAGAATCTAGTAATGTTCTTATCATATTCATACACCTCTAAACCAAATGATTTTCAGATGCATATTTCTATCAGACCTTTACAAATAATAATGTATATAACCAGATCACAAAAACATAAAAAGTATGCATATAATTAGTAGATATGTGACCCATGCACTCTTTGCTACATCATCAATAATCTTAGAGTCAAAAAGGTAAAAAATGAAAGCTTAAATTAAGTAATCAAAATAAAAGGGAAAAAATGTTTGTTGTGCAATTCCCTTTTTATGTATAGAAGCAACAAATGGTTTCAAAACGAAAGTTTCAACCTGATTATCCTTAACCAAAATGCACTTAGCTAATGCACACAAAAAAAACTAGCATGCGTCTGTAATACAATCAGAATTTCCACAGATTAGATCACAAATATTCAGTTTTACACTAACCACACCTATGAGCAGGAAAGAGGGAATCATGAGAATTAAGGAATAGCAAAGAAATCAAAAAGAGTAAAGGAGCCCATCAGTTGTTATGAAATTGCTAAGCCTTGATATGAAATTGCTAAGAAACTCAAGTTTCATTCACAAACGAAATAGTATAGCCAAAGCAAATAACTAAAAATGAGAACAAGAAAGAGTAAAAGAAAAGAAAAGGAGGGAAAGGGACTGAGAAGTATGAAAGACACCTTTTGTTATTGTCATTTGTTCATTGACCTGATTAATTAGAGCGAACTTGAACTTTGTAATTTTGCTCCAACCATAAGGCAAAATAGCAATATCCCCAGCATCCAAATAAATTGACAAGAAGTCCACACTGTTTCCCTTTGGAAAGATAAGAATCCGCCTAAAAGCAAAGTCCAAAACATACACACAAAATTAAAAAAAAAAAATAAAAAAAAAAAATCATGTAAAAGAGCACACGAGATGCGTGTATAGTAAACAGGAATTCATTCAAATACCATTGATGGCCACTGAGGATGAAATTCTCAGAGTACAGGTTCTTAGACTTCAATTTAGAGAAGTTCTTAATTGTCCATGTGAACTTCTCAAACGTTTTATTATCACTTGTGTTTCGATTCTCCATTTCCACAACTTGCCAGCTCCAGCACCAACACTGTAAAAAAACAATAATAATAAAAAAAATTGACTTTCATATACAAAGATCAAAATTGATGATTACCCAGTAGAGATATGGATTTTGGGTGAAAGAATTCAAAAATCACTTGAATTACAATTGAAACAAAAGAAAGAAAGGGAAAGTCAGAGTCAACAAAATCATACATAGTAAAGTACTGTTAATATCAGAATACAGAAATGAGTTCCGATCATCCAAAACGAAGATTCATACAACGTAAACGACATAATAGAGCCCCAAACGCACGTAACGATAGCTACAAATTCGATGACTATGAATTAAACATGACATACAATGTTGCCACAAACCAAGCAAAGCAACAATAAGGAGAGGGGGGGAAAGAGCGACTTACCTTCTAGTGAGAGGAATGCAAACTGCAAAGTCAAGGGGGGTTGTTAGCTGAAAGTTTAAAAGGCAATTTGGGTATAAAAGTTGGTTTACCTGCTAGTGTCCTTTTAATGTTTATTCTGTATTTGTTATTATTCTCTATTTAATGTTATTATTTGTTTTCTAGTTTGGATTAATTTTATTATGTACTTTTTTGAAGAAGGTTATATATAAAAAAAATTTATATCCGTTAATTTGATAATTATAATTTATTATGTCGTATTTATTAATTAATTATCAATTCTCATTATATTATTATTATTATAGTGATAGAAATCAACGATTAAAATTTGATTGTAAGAGTTTATAAATAAAAAAATTTGTAAATATAATATTCTCGTATTTTTTATGAAATTATTTTTATTTTATTTTTTTCCTAATTTAGGTTGATTAGGTCATAAGTCAATTAACGTTAAAAATATAATGCTTAACTGTTTAGATTATTTTAGTTTTATTCCTTGAAATTGTGAGATTGGTTGACCAAATTGACGTGTAATCAATACTCTCAAATTTGTATCATCTTGTTTATGGTATTAATAAAAAAAATACAGATAAAAGAAAAAGCTTTGCTTTATAACGTTCCAGATATTAGGTATTTTGAAGGACCTGAAACGTAGATTAAAAAAAAAAAGTTACTCATAACGCCCTGGTGAAGTATTGGCAGCAACCTAATCTCTATGAGGATCACAAATGGACAAACAACAGAGATGCAACCAATTATAAGAAAATGGAATAGGTAATATTTACAAATTTTTTATATATAAATTACTTTATGTACTACGGATAATACATGCTTAAGTAATATATAATACCCATAATACATAGTATATTTTATAAGTGTTTGTAAATATAATCATGCTTTGAGAAAATTTTGGAGAAAGAGAATTTACAGCTTCCTCTTGGCCTTAATTAAGCCTCCCACCACATGTCTCGTAATACCTCCCTTCTATATAACTTTGTTTTAAATTCTGAAAAACAAGTTGCGAGAGTAGCTTATAGTAATTTAGTAGAAGTTGATGGCATTGGGACAGTAAAATTATCAAAGGACCTACTACCAAAAGATGTTTAGTTTATTAATCAATTGACATGCAATCTTCTCTCAATAAGTAAATTTACCAAATATTTGAAGTTTGTTGTCCAGTCCCATATGAATGGATGTTAGTTTACAGATTTCGAATAGGGAAAGAGGATTGGCAATGCTAGGATATTTGTTGGACTCTACCAAATACAAAATCCCAAAATAATGTAGAAAGAAATAGTGACATGAGATAATATAAAACCATTGAAAGCTCGTCCGTCAGTTACAAATTTAAGTTTTTGAGTTGAAATGATTTAAGTTCGATATCCTACTTTCTAGTAGAATTAAATCAACACAAGATAAAACCAAAAAATAGACATGTACAATATCTACGTCTATTAAAGAGATATAATATAAAGATCACTTACAAGTTGAAATGATTCTTTAGGCACTTAGGGTGTGCATGACAACCTTTCCGGAATCAATTCTTTTTTAATTTCTGTTCCGGGAACAAAAATGGATAGGAAACTCATTTGGAAAAATCGGTATATTTTTTTGTTCCCGGGATGAACCGGTTTAATTTTTGTGCTGGGGAACAGAAAAAAGAATAATTTTTTTTTTGCTTTTATGTTCCTTGGCACAAAATGAGAAACATTTTTCTCTCTCAATTACTCTCCACCACTACCATCATCACCACCACCACCACTATTCCGACACGATCACCACTACCATTGTCGTCGCATCACCAGTGTCGTTGTCACCATCACCACCATCTCCACCCATCGCCACATCACCACCACCATATCACCACCATGCCACCATCATCACTACTATTACTGCAGCCACTACCGTCACCACCACTGCCAGCAACTACCACCACCGTCGTTGTAACCACTGCTGTCTCCACCACCACCATGTCATTACCACCACCACCACCATGCCATTATCGCTGCCGCCGCAACCACCACCATCATCGTCGCAACCACTGTCGTTACCACCACTGTTACCACCGCCACCAACTATCACCACCATCGTCGCAGCCACTGTCATCACCATCACCGCCACCACCGCCACCAACTATCACCAACATCGTCGCAGCCACTTTCGCCACCACTACCTCTATGCTACCGTCACCATCCTCACAGCCACTGTCGTCACCACCACCACCATCGACACTGCCACCACCATCGACACTGCCACCACCATCGACACTGCCACCACCGCCGCCAACTACCACAACCGTCATCGCAGCCACTGCTATCTCCACCACCATCATGTCATTACCATCACCACTACCGCCACCGCCACCACCTCTATTGCCGTCACCACCGCCATCGCCACTACTACAGTCGCCGCGCCCGCCACCGCTACTACCATCGCCACTATTACCACCACCACGCCGCCACTGCCGCCGCCACCACCACACCATATGGAAAAGAAAGTGTAATCTGAAAAAAAATTATGCTTAATGGGAATTATATTTTTTTATATTATTTTTTATGTTATCAAACACAATTCTCATTCTCGGATAAAAATATAACATGTTATCAAGCACATTTTTTTCTCAGAAACTGTTTCAAGGCACAGAAATAGAAAATAATTGTTTCTTTTCAGAATTAGTGTCAGGGAACGGAATGGTTATCATACACACCCTTACTATGCTTCAACCAACCAAATTGACGATGTAATATTTTGGCATTACAGGTTTGGCTACCAAAATTTCTTTTATATTAAACATTTGTATCCTAATTTATTGAATAAAAAATTATCGTATCCTCCTTATGAAATTTGTCAATCGTTCAAGCATGTAAATTTGTCTTATCCCACACACAACTTTCATTCTTCTAAACCATTCTCACTTTGACATAGTGATGTTGGGGAAGCAGCTAGTGTCAAAAACATCAATGGGGCATGATGGTTCCTCACCTTCGTAGATGACCACACTAGACTAACATCAATGTACCTCCTACAGGCAAAGTTTGAAGTCACAAAAGTCTTCAAAACATTTCATATACTAATTCATAACCAATTCCCGACTCAAATTCAAACCTTAATAACTAATAATGTCTGAGGCTAACACAACCTTGAACTTACGTCATACTTGCAAAATCATTGAACCCTACACCAAAGCGCATGTGTGAATAATCCCTAACAAAAAAGGGTTGTTGAAAAAAACACCAGGCACCTATTAGAATTGGTTGTTATTTGGAAGACAGTGGGCGATATTAAATCACTAAGAGGTTTGAACCCATGTATAGAACAGAAGAGATTAATGATCAAAATTATCAAACACAGTGCAATAAGGAAATTAGACTTACAGGATGTCAAATAATGGAACAGGGTGATCCATGTATGCAGGATAGTGTAAAAAATTCGAGCCCACAGAATGTGTATCCTTAAGACAATTTGCTCCCTCACTGATGCCGAAGGTTGATGGACACTTGTCTCCCAGGATAGAACGGATTACGTTTGAAGATTGGTGGCACTACCAGTCAAAATCTCGAACGAACATAACAAGATGCCAGAGGAATTACACCGAAAAAAAGAAGGAAGTATGCAAAACCGGATGAAGAAAAAAATCCGGCAGAGTAACAGTGCAGAAAACTGAAATATAATTTCTGAAGGGGTCAGGGTCTATACATAGAAAACGTAAGGTCACATTTCAAAAGGCACATATTCGACGACGAAACAACACATTCGTTAGACACGAAAAGACACATTCGTTCAACACGAAAAGACACCCATTCAAGGATGAAACAACATGTCAGTTAGGATGAAATAACACATCTGTTAGGATGAAAAGATACATCTGTTTGTCGACGAAAAGACACATATTTTCACTACCAAACTTCTTATTCATAACTTATGGGATTTAGACCCAAAGTCCAACTGTCCCCCACATGGATAAGAAGTCAATTCATCGTGACTAAATGCTTAAGAATATGAATGCAAAGTGTAATTTTATCAACAAGAAACAATTGCATCGAGATAGGTAGAGTTACCTTTGAACCTTCTCTAGTGAAACCTATCAGATATACTCGGTCAATCGGTGGTCTGGGCGACTTTAACCGTCGACCTTTAGTGTATACCTAGACAATAGGAGTCACACAATTGCTTCTCTAGCATTGTTGGTCCTTTGTTGTGCCCATTTTGGCCGTGGGACACCTGCCTGGTTCTGCGAGTGTTTTAGAGAATCAGCCTTTTGAAAAAATTCTCATAGAAGCGGCCCTCACTTCACACTCACATAGGTGATTTCTTGTGATGTAACTCACTATACATCATCTGAATACAATAGATTAAGAAATTATTAAAAGCCTAAATTCTTACCCTTATAAATACACTATCTTGTCATAGGAATAGGTATGAGTTTAAAAACTCCACAGTGTCTTGACAGTCGAACATCACTTAGTTGTCTCTTTGAACCTAGTTCGTGGGAACTCCACTCATCTAGGTAGAGTTGCCGCAATGATCAACAATTGATAGGCCTTAAACCCATTTCTTTTGACAAATTGTTAACCAATTCTCTAGGAATCTCTTTGGTTAACGGATTTGCTGTGTTCTCTTTAGACTTATCATAGTCAATTGTAATGATTCCATTCGAGAATAGTTGTCTTATGGTATCATGTCTATGACGTATATGTCTAGACTTACCGTTATACATGATGTTCTTGGCCCTTCCAATAGATGTTTGGCTATCACAGTGTATGCATACGGCTGTTATCGGTTTTGGCCAATTAGGAACATCCTCAATAAAATTACGAAGCCATTCAGCTTCTTCACCAGCTTTATCTAAAGCAATAAATTCTGCTTCCATGGTTGACCTTGCAATGCAAGTCTGCTTGGACGATTTCCAAGACACAGCACCCCCACCAAGGGTGAACACATATCCACTTGTGGATCTAGTGTCGTTAGAGCCGGTGATCCAATTTGCATCACAATACCCTTCTAAAATTGCGGGGTATTTCTCGTAATGCAAAGCAAAATTTTGAGTGTACTTCAAGTATCCCAAAACTCTTACCATAGCTTTCCAATGATTTTCACTTGAATTACTACTAAAACGACTTAAGAGACTTACTGCGTAGACAATATCAGGTCTAGTACAGTTCATAACATACATAAGACTACCTAGCACTTGAGTGTACTCTTTTTTAGCTTTAGCTTTACAAGTGTTCTTTAATAAACTAAGATTAGAATCTACATAGTTCTTCATAGGGGTTATATTGAAACTCTTGAATTTCTCAAGAACTTTAGCTATATAGTGAGCCTGTGATAATGCCAACCCTCTAGATGTTCTATGGATTTTAATACCTAGGATAACGTCTGTTATCCCCATATCTTTCGTATCAAATTTACTTTTAAGTAATTGTTTAGTAGCTTTAATCATTTGATTATTACTACCTATGATCAACATGTCGTCTACATAAAGACGGACAATGACAAATCCTTTTTCAGTATTTCGAACATAGACACATTTGTCGCATTCATTAATTCAAAATCTATTTGATAACATAACTTTGTCAAATTTTGCATGCCATTGTTTTGGAGCTTGTTTTAACCGTAAAGGGATTTTATTAAGCGACAAAATTTTCGTTCTTGTCCTGGAACAATGAAACCTTCAGGTTATTCTAAATATATCTCTTCTTCTAAGTCGTCGTTTAAGAAGGCGATCTTAACATCCATTTCATGTATTTCTAATCCATTCAATGCAGTTACCGCGATCAACATTCTAATGGATGTGATCCTTGTAACAGGTGAATAAGTATCGAAGTAGTCGAGACCTTCACGTTTCCTGTAGCCTTTTAGCACAAGCCTAGCTTTATATTTATCAATAATGCCATTTTCATTCATTTTTCTTTTGAATACCCACTTACTTCCTAAAGGCTTATTGCCAGGAGGAAGGTTTACCAATTCCCAATTTTGGTTGGACAAGATAGACTCTATCTCACTATTGATAGCCTCTTCCCAGAATGGTGCTTCCGGGGACGTTATAGCTTCCTTATACGTTCAAGGCTCATTTTCTAACAGATACGTCATAAAATCAGGTCCAAAGGATGTGGCTGTCCTTTGCCTCCTCTTGCTACGTCTAGGTTCATCTTCTACATCCTCTACATGATCAATATTAGTTGTAGCATCCCGAGGTATCAATATATATGAAGAATTGTTTTCAAATTTTGTAAATTGAAAATATCAAAAATAGAAACTGCGCCATTTAAATTTTCACAAATCAAACACTAGAAACTTCATTTCTGTTACACAAACAGAAATCATTATTAATCACACAAATCAATCTTTTAATTACACAGTAAATAAAAAGAGTATATAAAATAGAAAATAGAATATACTGATCACAGGTTCAAAACACCAAATTGCCTTAAGATTGTTATTTGGAAGACAGTGGGTGATATTAAATCACTAAAAGGTTTGAACCCATGTATAGAACAGAAGAGATTAATGATCAAAATTATCAAACACAGTGCAATAAGGAAATTAGAACAGACTTACAGGATGTCAAATAATGGAATAGGATGATCACTGTATGCAGGATAATGTAAAAAATATGAGCCCACAAAATGTGTCTTCTTAAGACAATTTGCCCCTTCACTGATGTCGAAGGTTGATGGACACTTGTCTCCCAGGATAGAACAGATTACGTCTGAAGATTGGTGGCACTATCAGTCAACAGCCCGAACGAACACAACAAGATGCCAGAGGAATTACACCTGAAAAATAGAAGGAAGTATGCAAAACTGGATGAAGGAAAAAATCTGGCAGAGTAACAGTGCAGAAAACTAAATTATAATTTCTGAAGGGGTCAGGGTCTATATATAGAAAACGTAAGGTCACGTTTCAAAAGACACCTATTCGACGACGAAACAACACATCCGTTGGACACGAAAAGACACATTCGTTCAACATGAAAAGACACTCATTCAAGGATGAAACAACATGTCCGTTAGGATGAAAAGATACATTTGTTTGTTGACGAAAAGACACACATTTTCACTACCAAACTTCTTATTCATAACTTATGGGATTTAGACCCAAAGTCCAACATTGGTCAATCTCTCATCCTTGCCTCTAATACTTGATATGCATCCAGCATATCGGTAAATCCAAGCCAAAAAGAGAAAGAATATTGGAAAAATCTTGAGTAAAAAGACAATATTTACTGTTGATTTGTTAAAATCTCAATCAGAGATTGTACCACTGATTTTATGCTGATTTCGTAGGAAAAACAGACAAATTGGAGCTCAATGGGAAAATACCAAACTGAAGGCCCACGCTGATAGCGTGGGTGTGGCGCTGTCAGCGTGAAGGAGCCTTTTCATACAGAGACATCCACGCTAGTAGCGTGGAACTCACGCTAGTAGCGCCAGAATTCAAAATCATCCCGAGACATTCACGGTACTAGCGTGGAACTCACGCTAGTAGCGCCATACTTTCCTGCAAGCCACGCTCACAGCGTGAGAACCACGCTAGTTGTGTGAAACTCCAGTATTGTGAACAAAACTCCCACGCTAGCAGCGTGGGAACCACGCTAGTAGCGTGGGAGGTCAGGAAAATCAGCAGTAAATCCTGTTTTGAATCAGAGAAAGATCACATTGAGATTTACGATGAAGATTTAATCTAGATATCTGAGCACGACACAAAGTCTATAAATAGAGGCTTAGACTCCAAGAAACAAGAATATCTTTGGCTGGAGCAAATTGCGAGGATCAAAGAATTGAGAGAATTCTTGGAGACTCGCACTGAAGATCAAGATTCCATGGAAGTTGAAGGCTGAAGACATTGAGTTTTTATTCTTCTTCTTCTTTTCTTCTTTATAGTTTATGAACAATTTTTCTCTTTATTTGTTTAAGTCTGACATGAACATGTCTGGCTAATTTCTTTATGTAGTTGGGATCACGGACCCAATGTGAATTCTTTTATATTTTCTGTATTGATATTTTATAATTTAATTAGTTAATTTGTTTTATTCTACCTGGTTTAATTTTTCCATATCCTTTTTAGAATAGGCCACTCTAAATTATAGGGCTTTGAGGGTTAGAATTCACAATAGACATATTGGGGTTTTAATCTGGACAGGGGTAGAATAACAATTTGTGTATGATCTAGACATAGGCTTACATAAATTGCAGACTCATAATTCATTTGCTTAATGCTTAATTCAAGAAGGATCACTAAGACATTGGGGTTCTAATTGGGTTAAAGGGTCGAAATCACTAAGACATTAGGGTTTAACTAATTTATAGGGAAATAATGAATTGTCTGAACAAACGAATTAATTATTTATAAAATACAATATAGGAAATAAGGGAAGATCGGAGGTGAAGTGTATCCTAGCTACACTTTTCTTACGAATTTTTCATCAATATTTTCTTGTGTTCTTGATCTTTTCTTGCATATGTTCAAAGTCCACTGTTATTTAAATTCTGTTTTTAAATTTAGTTGTTTTAATTTCTGTTTTGGATTTTCCAAACTCAATTATTTCACAACACAAACAACTTTTCTGTTCCAAATTAAAGGGAATAGTTAGACTAGTACTTGGTGCTTCAATCCTCGTAAGAACGATACTTTTCTTATCACTTTATTACTTGGAACGATCGGTATACTTGCCGATTTCGCAACAATACTCCTAAACACCACTGGGGTGAAGTTATTCTCACAGCCTCCTATTTTATTAATAGAATGCCATCTTGGTCTTAAAATTCAGATCACCTCTCTCAAAAACTCCTATGCACTAATACACCTGCCACTCGAACTTATAAATTATGTTCACCCTCTTAATGTCTCTAGGCGTACAACATTAGTTCATGGTAGGTAATTAGACCTGGTGCAGTTAAATGTATTTTTCCTAGATATTCATCCACCAAATGGTTTATAAATTCTACTCCCACAAAACGTTTCTACACTAGCATGGATGTCACCTTTTTTGGGTTCTTTTTTGGAAACCCAACCATTTTACTCCTAAACATCCTTCAAGGGGAGACATATATACCCATAACAAGGAATGGAAGTCACCAAAAGGGTTATAAATGTTATTCCTGCCCAACGAACCTATGCTACCATGGATGTCACATTTTCTGACACCTAGACTTTTTACTCCCAAAAACTCCTTCAAGGGGAGACAAATACACGGAACAAGGAATAGATAGTTGGTTACACCAGTCAGATATTGGTATACCAGTTAACGTTATGAGTCAGTTCACGAACAAACCGAATTTGAAGAACTTGGAGGCCATGTACATAATCCTAAGGTATCTTAAAATGACCCCTGGTAAGGGATTATTTTTCAGAAAGGGAACTTATGAATGTGTAGAAATGTACTTGGGCTAGTTCAGTAATTAGCCGAAGATCTAATATAGGTTATTGTATATTTTGTAGGGAAATACTACTCTTATTTTACATGATAGTTATCTCATTTTCTTTCACTTCGAAAATTGCATCTCCTCTTTATTCTTTTTCTTTTTTGCTTTTTAATGGTGGACCCTACTTGGATTCTCTGTAACGTGAGAGAACTACTAACATGAGACTAATATTCCCCTACTTTTTATGGTGCAACTTAGAGTCCGTTTGTTTGGCCCTTCAAAAAAAACCAGCTTTTATATCTTGTTTATTTTAGAAGTGTTTTTTACAAAAGTTAAAACTATTTAGATTTTTAAAAATATATTTAGTTTTTGATTTTTGCTTTTGTTTAAAGCAGACATCCAAATGAACTTACCGTTAGAAGTGTTTTTTTCTTATAAAAAGTATTTTTTAGAGAGAGAAAATCTAATCGAAACAGGCCCTTAGTAACTTAGAAAAGTTAAAAAAAAAAAAAAAACACTACTTGTTATTCCAGAAGCAGTGTAGATGCTGATGCATAATTAAGAGCTTTATTATCTCATTTCCCGGTAATTTTTTAATTGTTTTTAATTTCAGGTAAGTTTTAACTTCTGTTCGTGCTACTTTTTGTTTGCTTCAAAAAAATTAATGAATGTTAATTACAAGTCAACGAAAGATGGATGAAGCATGTTTATGTAAATGCAATTGTAAAAAGAAAAGAATCACTCCAAAGCATTGGGACCAGAACCTCCCAACTTGATGCAATTGACAAATTCAAAAGGAGATCCAGAATTAGAAAATGAGTTATCCCATACCCTCCCATTGACAAATTCAGTTGACGTTCATAGCAATTAATTTTTTTAAAAGGGGAGACACTATTACACATGGTGTCATACAATGGACTACTCGAAATAAAATTTTATATGAGCGACATAATCACGTCAAAACAATCCCATTTTTAGAAAGAAATAAAAAAGTTTAACTAATATTTTGGGGATTTTTTTATTTACCATTTTTTTATTTTACACACAACAATAGAAAAAATAATTATATACTATTTATATTTACTTAAATACGTCAACCGTCAGATTAAAAGACTTTTCCATGGCCTAAAGCTTACTGGTGTATTATTTGCTCCAATTGTGGTTGTTACGAATGTGTCAAGGTATTGCAAGGCCAACAAAAAAGCTGTGATCACATGGAACGCTAGATGAGATTAAACCAAGAGTTTAATTAGGCTGAACTTCATAATTACACACTAGTCCTGTTGACTGTTGAGATTAAACCAAGTGTTTAATTTAAGCTGAATTTAACAATTGCACACTGCTCCTGTTTGATATTCCAGAGCATCAGTATCATGCACTATAGGTACATTTATTGGTTCTTTAATACTTCTTTATATGGACTTGGATACAAATAAAATTATTTTCAGTGTATAATATCGTTTATATGCCTCTAGTGTTCTAAGTAGATACTATATTCTGATATTTACGTACTTATCTAATAATCTATGGCATTATTGTCCTAGGGCTCATTAGCTCTTCTGTTTTGGCTATAGCTTTAAGTGAGAAAAGTGTGAAGAAAAATGTACATAAGAGTCAAAATGCAAACTCAAAAGGATATTTGACTGGACAGTTCTGTGCAATAGCAACCTGTTAATCTATAAGTCACTTTATGTTTCTTTCTTCTTTGTGCAACTAAACCTCCTATGATCTACTTGTGGCAGTTGATAAGATTAATTCAAGCCTAAGCAACATCTTCTGTCAGGATGAAATTCCTTCAATTGATTAGATAGTCATATTGTGACACCTATGCATTTATCCTTTCCCTGATTCAACCATTGCAAACTGACACCATAACATATGTTAGTCATCGTTTAACACCAACAAGACACGAAATTTGAGCTGCCTTGGATTGAAGCCATTGTTGTCAAAAACTAATGTTACGTTTTTACGTTTTTACTAGAGTGATAAGTGTTAAAACGCAAGTAAAAACTGTCTTTAGTAAAAACTGATAAAAACGTCGTGTAAAAACGATAAAAACTTACATTTTTACCGTTTTGACCGTTTTTACTTAAAACGAATTTTTTTAAAAAAACAAAAAAAGATTTACAAAAAAAGAAATTAAAAAAAACCCAATTTTCGTTTCTCCCAAATCATATGCACAATATCTTGATATCTTTTTGTTTGAATATATGTCTTTTATAGTTATGTCTTATAAAGCTGCAATTCTATTATAAGTTATGCTATGAGAATCATTTTATATTTTTGGATCATTGTGTGCATTGAAAAAAGTGAAATTATATCTTGATGAGTGATGATCCAAAATCTGCAGAGTGTGTGAAGCAGTGAGAGCATATTTGTTATCCATTACTTGTTACCATAGTAGTTAAAAACGGATTGCGGCCTGTTGCGGCCAATCCTGAAAAACGCTATAGCGCTATAACGGGTTGCAGTTGCGGAAATAGCAGAAATAGCGGAAATCACATAATAGATTAATAGAACCTAGATACACCACACATATATATGCTAAAAAATAAAAACAATCAATATAGTAACAAAATAATTATTCAATAGTAACAGTTATTAGTTTATTTTTATGTGATAGTAACAAAATAATTATACAAGATAGTAAAAAAATTATAACTATAACCACCTTTTTTTAATTTATAATTTTTTTTTTCAAAATAGATTATTTTGTATTTGAATACAAAATTTAAAATTATTTAAAATAAAAATTATGTATTTTTTTACTTATTTTACAAACAAAAAATTATTAACTTTTAAACATTATTAAGTGTGTTTAATAATTCACAGTTTGTAAAAGAAAAAAAAGTACATAATTTTTATTTAAAAAATTGAAAATAGGGGGTAAACATATTTTGTTTTCCTTTTCAAATTTATCTAATTAGAGGTGTCTAGCAAATAAACATGGGTCTGTTGTGTGTTTCAATATATGTATGAATGAGCCTAACATATGATCACAGCATTAACCTATTATGAGAGTCAGAAAAAAAAGGAGGATAGAAAAATAAGAGAAGAATTCAGGAAAAAAAAAAACCAAAAAAAAAAGAGGGTAGAAAAAAGAGTAAGAGAAAACAAAAATAGGAGGGTAAAAAAGAATAAGAGAAAAAAAAATAAGAGGATAGAAAAAAGAATAAGAGAAAATAAAATTAGAATGTTACTTACCAGAGCTGCCAAGTGCCAACGAATAAAAGGACAAAAAGAGAAGCAGGTCCGTTGTGGTATAGAAAAGAAAAATATAAAAAAAAGTGGATCTGTTGCTTTTTGTAATCGGTGAATTGGGTATGTTGCTTTTTGTAATCGGTGGAGTGTGTCAGTATATATAAAAAGCAGAGGGTTCAAAAGAGATGAAAAGAATGGCCCATTACCGTTTTAATAATAAAAAATTAAATGTAAAAAATATCTACTTTTTTAATGCAAAACAGTGTTTCTTCTCTCTATTTACTTTCCATCCGCATTTTTGAGCGAGACAGACGCGATCTCTGCCATTTTTCTCTGCAATATCGGCCGCTTCAGACGCGACCTCTTTCCATGGCGGTGCGGCGCGGATTCTCGCGGTGGTCCTCCGCAACCCGCGAACGGCGCAGGTAGCGCCACTTTAGCAGCGCTTTTGACTTCTATGCTTGTTACTTGTTAGTTATCACTGTTGATAATTTTGATACTTGGTTATAAAAACAACTTTCTTTTAAGATAGATAAATGACTCAACACACACACACACACACACATATATATATATATATATATATATCTTGACCTTAAGTAGTAGAAAGTAGAAACTTTACGTTTTGTGTTGTTTTTACGTTTTACGTTTCTACCACTCCTTTCCGTTTCTACGTAAAAACTCGAGTTTGACACATTGGTTGAAGCAGCTGAGTCATATACAATTTAAGACAAACCATTACAGTCAATAGAATCATCAATGTCTGGATGCATATTCAACTATTTACATACACAATTCATGGTTGCATATATTTGGTCTGGCTCTAGTGAATTCTTAAATAAGTGACACAAGTCTACGGTCCTCCATATCCTAGTTCAGCATCCAAATCTTTCTCTTCAAAGCCTTCTTCCGCATCCACCAAGTCTCTTCTTGCTATTTCAATATCTACCTCTGCAGCATCCATCTGTGCCTTCAGCCTCTTCATTTCCATCTCTAGAGCAGCCACATTCTGCTTCATCATTTTCACCTGCACAGCTCTCTCCATATAACTTTTCATACCTAAAGCAGATTGAACATGGGGTTCCAGCCAGGACAAATCAAATCTAAATGTCTCGAGTTCCTCCCATAAAATTTGAAGATGCTCACAAGCATCATCATCCATATCTTTCACCTTTTTAGTCTTAAGAAAATGTAGAACTCGACCCAAAGCTGTGAATGCCCATTCAGTAAACCTACGACTTCTCTTCTGCTGACATTCAATAAGTGAAGGATGCCGTGAACATACTTCATCTAGTAGTGGAACAAAAGCTTTTTCTATTTTCCCTAAACCCCTGAAATCCATGAGCTCACCAAACGAGGCTGAACACATTTCCTTGCCTAATGGATTACCAGTATGCTCAATGGTCTCAACACAAACTTGTGTAGACTCTGCTGAAACATCATTCTTGTTAACTGCTTGATCCACTTGATTCTCATGTTCTGACTTGGCGACAAAAACCTCAGCCTCAATTATACAAGTATCATTCACGATAAACCCACAGCTAGAATCATAAAGTTCAACTAAAGGTATGAATGTTTTGAAACCCCAGTCAATCTCTTCTGCATTGAAAAGGTGTTCAGTTTCTGGAAAGTAGATATATCAAGAGTCAATTATGTTGGATTAAAAATAAAATGATATGATTCTCAAACGGATATATGATTACAAGTACAAACTCAGTCAATAAGTGGAGGGGAGTTCATCCCAAAATAAAAAACCTCACGCCTTAACCGTCACACTAAGCCTTCATGGAGGATATAACACCATGTTAGTGTTATAGATGATATAGAACTCATGATATGATTGGAGAGTGGAAGCTTTGTAGTGGCTTTACTCAATCAATTAGAATCTAGTAATGTTCTTATCTTATTCATACACCTCTAAACCAAATGATTTTCAGATGCATATTTCTACTAGACCTTTTCAAATAATAATGTATATAACCAGATCACAAAAAATAAAAAGTAGCATATAATTAGTAGATATGTGACCCATGTACTCATTGCTACATCATCAATAATCTTAGACTCGAAAAGGTATAAATGAAAGCTTAAATTAAGTAATCAAAACAATACCGAAAAAATGTTTGTTGTGCAATTCCCTTTTTATGTATAGAAGCAACAATTGGCTTCAAAATGAAAGTTTCAACCTGATTATCCTTAACCAAAATGCACTAAGCTAATGCTCACAAAACAAACAAGCATGCGTATGTAATACAATCACAATTTCCACAGACTAGAACACAAATATTCAGTTTTACACTAACCACACCTACGAGCAGGAAAGAGGGAATCATGAAAATTAAGGAATAGCAAAGAAATCAAAAAGAGTAAAGGAGGCCATCAGTTGGTAAGAAATTGCTAAGCCTAGATATGAAATTGCTAAGAAACTCAAGTTTCATTCACAAACGAAACAGTATAGTCAAAGCAAATTACTAAAAATGAGAACAAGAGAACAAGAAAGTGAAAAAGAAAAGAAAAGGAGGGAAAGGGACTGAGAAGTATGAAAGACACCTTTTGTTATTGTCATTTTGCCATTGACCTGATTAATTAGAGCGAACTTGAACTCTGCAAGTTTGCTCCAACCATAAGGCAAATTAGCAATATCCCCAGCATCCAAATAAATTGACAAGAAGTCCAAACTGTTGCCCTTTGGAAAGATAAGAATCCGCCTAAAAGAAAAGTCCAAAACATACACACACAAAAATGCACAAACGAAAATCATGTCAAAGAGCAAAATAGATGCGTGTACAGTAAACATGAATTCATTCAAATACCATTGATGGCCACTAAGGAAGAAGTTCTCAGAGTACAGCTTCTTAGACTTCAATTTAGAGAAGTTCTGAATTGTCCATGTGAACTTCTCAAACGTTTTAGTATCACTTGTGTTTTGATTCTCCATTTCCACAACTTGCCAGCTCCAGCACCAACACTGTAAAAAACAATCAAAAATATTTCATATACAAAGATCAAAATTGATGATTACCCAGTAGAGATATGGATTTTGGGTGACAGAATACAAAAATCACTGGAATTACAATTGAGAAAAAAAAAAGCAAAAAGGAAAGTCAGAGTCAACAAAATCATACATAATAAATTACTGTTAATATCAGAATACAGAAACGAGTTCCGATCATCCAAAACGGAGATTCATAAAACATAAACGACATAGTAGTGCCCCAAACGCACGGAATGATAGCTACAAATTCGACGACTACGATTAAAACTTGAAGTACATTGTTGTCGCAATCAAGCAAAGCAACAAATAAATAAATAAATAAGAAATAGGGATAATTTTATTTTTGTGAAGGAAAGAGGAAGCATTGGTAGGAAGAGCAACTTACCTCCTGATGAATGTGAGAAAGAGAGAGAGAGAGAGGCAGAGACTCGGAGTGGGAGGTATGCAAAGTCAAGGGGATTGTTAAGAGAAAGGGTTATAAATACAGTAAATTGTTTTTACTTTCTCAACAAATTTTACGATACTCCTTAGCAAATAAAAAAATTGTTTACCTGCTAGTGTCATTTATTCCGTATTTGTTATCCGAAAAATGTTTTTGCTATTACTGTACACAAAATTTCTCTCTCACGTTTGTACAAAAGTGAGTAGATTTCAATATAAAAGATAACATAGAAAAAAGAGTAAATATTATTTTTGATTCTCAGTAAATTTTATGATATCTGTTTTAGACTCTAACAAATAAAAAGATTATTCGTGATTCTTAAGAAATTCAAAATGGACCTATTAGTTCTTTTAAGGACTAATGTGGATCTTTTTGGAATTTGTGAGAACCACGATTTTAACTAAATAGGTTCATTTTAAATTTCTTAAGAACCACGAATAGCATTTTTATTTGCTAGGGACTAAATCGGGCATCGTGAAATTTGCTAGGGACCAAAAAAGTATTTACTCTAGAAAAAAAATTAATCATATTCATTCATTTTTATATGAGTGTAGTGGAGAAATTTTTTTAATAACAAAAACAAAAATATTAAATCTCTTTGTTATTGTAATTAATGTTTCTTGTATTATAACAAATAAAATATTATATATATATATAAATATATAAAATCTAGATGAGATCACTTAAGGAGAAAAATAAAAAATAAAAAATGGATCTCGCACACTTTTATACTAGTGTATTACTTGTGCTGATGCACGAAAAAAAAAAATCAGTTTGTTTGGCGTGTTGGGCCAGCCCTCCGAGACAAGCCCATTTTATCACTTCTAACTATTAGCATTTTATATCAATATGTAATGGATTTCTATATTTATCTTGTGGTCATTCCAAAATATATCGCTATACTTTAGCTAGTCTTGTGGTCATTCAAAAATTACAAAATTTAACTCGGCTTCTTTCAGTATTTCTCAGAGATGGACTTTCATTTATTACACTCAGATTTACAAAATAATAATAAATAATTATTTTTTGCAAGAATTTGTGTCATTAGTATCTTAAATTTTACAAATTTATATTTATAAAAATTAAAATCAGATTTAAGAATTTAATTATAAAAGAAGAAGGATGAAATTTTAATTTTTTTTTTTTTTTGGTAAGCTAGATGAAATTTTAATTTAATTATAAGAATGTGTTGGCAATCGGGTCGTGCAGGCCCTCCGGGACAAGCCCAGTTTTTAACCTTTAACTATAAGCATTTTATGTAAATAATTATGTTTTTGTAAGGATTGGTGTCCTTAGTATTTTGAATTTTACAAATTTGCATTTAAATAATTTGAAATCATATTTAAGAATTTAATTATAAAAGAAGATGTATGAAATTTTAATTTAATTATAAAAATAAGTTGGTGGGCCGAGCCCAGTTTGCCACCTCTAACTGTCAGCATGTAATAGGTTTTTGTACTTATCCACAAAAAAGGTCCTTATAGTTGCATTGAGATTTTTATATTTAAACTCAGAGATGGACTTTCATTTATTACACTCGGATTTACAAAATAATAATAAATAATCATATTTTGCAAGGATTTGTATCATTAGTATTTGAAATCTTACAAATTTATATTTATAAAAATTAAAATCAGATTTAGGAATTTAATTATAAAAGAAGAAGGATGAAGTTTTAATTTTTTTTTTTTTTTTGGTAAGCTAGATGAAATTTTAATTTAATTATAAGAATGTGTTGGCAATCGGGTCGTGCAGGCCCTCCGGGACAAGCCCAGTTTTTAACCTTTAACTATAAGCATTTTATGTAAATAATTATGTTTTTATATTTATCCCAAAAAAAGGCTTTATAGTTGCGTCTAAGTTTTTATATTTTATCTCAGAGATGAAGTTTCATTTACTACAATCAGATTTATAAAATAATAATAAATAATTATTTTTCTTGCAAGGATTTGTGTCGTTAGTCTTTGAAATTTCACAAATTTATATTTACAAAAATTGAAATCAGATTTAGTAATTTAATTATAAAAGAAGAAGGATAAAATTTCAGTTGAATTATAAAAATACATTAGCGGACCGGCCCTCCGGGCCTAGCCCAGTTTTCCACATCTAACTGTCAGCATTTTATATAAATAAATTTTTTTTGCAAGGATCAGTGTCGTTAGTCTTTGAAATTTCACAAATTTGTATTTACAAAAATTAAAATCAGATTTAGTAATTTAATTATAAAAGAAGAAAGATAAAATTTCAATTGAATTATAAAAATATATTGGCGGGCCGGCCCTCCGGATCGAGCCCAGTTTTCCACCTCTAACTGTCAGCATTTTATATAAATAATTATATTTTGCAAGTATTTGTGTTAATTACACTCTTGCAATAAAAAAATGAAAGTTTAATTTCTTTCTTCTGTACTAAATTAATATTTTCATTTTATAGTTCTTAAATTTTAATAATTGTTTTTTACAGAATGACAGACGTCATTTTTTATTTAAATTTAAAAATTTTTATATTAATTATACATATTTTTTTATATAATTTTTTTCTATTTTAATTTATGATTTTTAGATTTTTTTTAATTGGTTATACATGTATATTTAAAAATTTTATGTCAAATATTTTTTTAAAACATACATGTATATTATTTTAATTGGTTATACATGTATATTTAAAATTTTATGTTAACATTTTAATTAATTTTTTGTAAAGTATAAATTATGCCATTTCTTATTTTTTCTTTTAAATATGAAATTTTAAATAATTTTTATAGACTATAAATGTTTTTATTATAATTTTAAATATTTAAATTTAAATTTATTATATATATTTTTCCACTGCATAAATTATGCCATTTCTTATTATATATATTTTTTCCACTGCATAAATATTAAATGCTGAACTCTTTTTCCATAAATCAAGTTCACATAATTTTTCATTTAATTTATTTCCAAATTTTGAATTTATTTTACAATATATATATAATTTTGTTATTTTACAATTTTTTTAATGTTTTTGTTTTTTTATGCAGCATTAATAGGGCTAACAATTATCCAAGAAAAAAATAGTTGGATATACAACAAAAGAAAAGTAGAGGTCTTTTTACTCATAATATACAACAAAAGAAAAGTAGTGGGATATTAAATGAGTTGTCTGCCACAAAAAAATTTCTAAAATTTTTCTCATCATTACAAAGTTAAAAATTTAAATCCAAAATTCAAATTTAAACATAAATTCAAAATTTAGAATGGTTGAGTTATTATTAATTTGGAAATTCCAATGTAGTATGCAGTGGGACATTGAATGAGTTGTCTGCCACCAAAAATTGTTAACATAATTTTTCATTTAATTTATTTCCAAATTTTGATTTTATTTTACAATATAAATAATTTTGTTATTTTACAATACTTTTTTTAAATGAGTTGTCTGCCACAATAAATGATTAACTTAATTTTTCATTGATTTTTTATTTCGATTTTTAAAAGAAATTATTATTTATTTAATTTTTTATTTCCAAATTCTTTCCCATCATTCCAATTTGAAATTTAAAATTAAAATCCAAAATTTGAAATCAATTCAGAATTGAAATTCCAATGTAGAAAGCATTTAAAAGAGCTTAGTAATTTCAATGTACAAATCAGTGGGACATTGAATGAGTTGTCTGCCGCCATAAATGATTAACTTAATTTTTCATTGATTTTTTATTTCGATTTTTAAAATAAATTATTATTTATTTGATTTTTTATTTCCAAATCATTTCCCACCGTTCCAATTTGAAATCCAAAATTTGAAATCAATTCAGAATTCGAATTTCAACAGAATGAGCAATTCCAATATAGAAAGCATTTAAAAGAGCTGAGTAATTCCAATGTACAAATCAGTGGGACATTGAATGAGTTGTCTGCCACCATAAATGATTAACTTAATTTTCCATTGATTTTTTATTCCGATTTTTAAAAGAAATTATTATTTATTTAATTTTATATTTCCAAATCCTTTCCTACCATTACAATTTGAAATTTAAAATTGAAATCCAAAATTTGAAATCAATTCAGAATTCGAATTTTAAAAGAGTGAGTAATTCCAATGTAGAAAGCATTTAAAAGAGCTGAGTAATTCTAGTGTACAAATCAGTGGGACATTGAATGAGTTGTCTGCTACCATAAATATTTAACTTAATTTTCCATTGATTTTTTATTTCGATTTTTAAAAGAAATTATTATTTATTTCCAAATCCTTTCCCACCATTACAATCCTTTCCCACCATTACAACAGAATAGAGAAGTAACTTGAGAAAAGTAAACAATCATAAAGGATAAAGATTGATAGAAACAATGATTACCAAAAAAAAAAAGATTGATAGAAACGAAAAGACAAATCAAAGATTTAAGAATCCAGGTAGATCACCAAATTTGCATGACAGACAATTACATTCGAAGCACTATGCTGCAGGAAAACAGATTCAGAATTTAAACCATATGCCTCCCGATTAAAGCCATAAAATTAAAAAATACAGATCAACTCATTGAAGGAAAATTAAATAAACCTGAGTAGTTAGCAGTTCTGATTCGCTGTATCAAGAAAGGAAGAAATTTGACGAACATTTGGGTCGACCAGAGACTTAAGGAATGATGATGTGATTATTTCACTTGCTGATACAAATTTTATAAAATACACCTCTCCGTCACAGATTTTTTTTTCGAAACTGCAAAGATCATTTGACAGTAGCATGGATCCTTCCACCCTACGAAAAAAGTAAAAGCCAAAATTCAAACAACGAAAACAAAAATCATAACAATAGACACAGAAATTTAAAATCACAACAGAGACAAAATCACAACAGAGACGAAATCACAACAGATTAGTAAAAAAAAAAAATCAAATGAGAGTTTATTGGCATGTCATTATCTGTTTACTGCTTAAGGGAGAGAGAGAGAATCCTTTAATCCGTCTTAATTCCTTGCACAATGTGATAAAGTCTCCCCACTTCATATGGCAACGTCTAATGAATCAAAGGATCTGTTCAGTCATGAACATAGACATTCTTTCCAGGTATTCTCCATTAACACCATTTTCTTTAAAAATTTGCCGGTAATTACCAAGATTTATAGTCTCCAGCCAAAAGCCAACATCATGATAAAATAGACAAAAGATGAGCGAGAGCATTGCTGTTAGTTTATATTCTCAGTTACATTTGAAGATGCATCATATGTCTGTATAACAGCACCCAAAGAAGAAGAAGCAGTTAGAAGGTTATATTCACCGAGATTAGATCCTCATCAAACAGCTCTTATGTAATATGTACAGTTCACATTACAGTCAATAACATAAATGAATTAAAAAAAAGATGCAGAAGCATTTTAGAGCTTAATACATTATATCAGTCATTCATAATAGTGCATCCATTACATTGTAGAGTCTGGACCTATAAAATAAACCTCTCCGTCACATATTTTTTTTGGACCTGCAAAGATCATTTGACAGTAGCATGGATCCTTCCTCCCTATAAAAAAAGTGAAAGCCAAAATTGAAACAACGAAAATGAAAATCATAACAAACATAGAGACGGAAACATGCTACGACAACAGAGACGAAGTGACAATAGATTATAAAGAACAAAGGAAGAACAACCAGCACTACCCGTTCATCCAACAGAACCATCTCAACATTGTCGTCAAAATCCTTACGTTGAAAAGTAGGAACCTTCCAAAATCGAACCACCTTAACCTTAATCCTCCAGTCCTCCTTGGTAGGATTAAGATCCTTTATAAAATCATAGATTGAAAACATTTCGTAGGGGAGAACGAAAAAGGAAGAAAAGAAAGAACTGATTCCTCTAAAAGAAACAATCAGCAAAAATGGAATACCGGAGGGAAGAACAAAATTTCTATTCCCACGTTCCTTCTTATAGACCCAAGCAACAAAAGAAAAGCAGTCAGAGATTAAATGAGAGCTGTCTTCCACCTAAACACCTTAAAATTTTTTTCCCACCATTACAATTTGAATTTCAAAAATGAAATCAAAATATTTCAAAATTTAAATCGAAATCATATTTTGAATTTTAAAAGAGCTGATCATTCCAATGTAGAAATCATAATCAGTTAATTACAAAAAATAAAAATAAAAAAAGAAATTATGATCAGTTTGAATTTCAAATTTTAAAAGAGCCTCTCAATTCCAATGTAGAAATCATCGTTAAATGAAACAACTGAGTGGGACATTGAATGAGGACTGGGACAGTTGGAAATTGAACGAGGTGTCTGCCACCACAACTCAATTGAATCAAAACTCAATTCAACTTTTTTTTTCGTATTTTAAAATGTTTAAAATATTTAATAATTCAAATTTGCCAAAGGAGGAAAGTTTTTAAGTGGGTATGGTGTGAACAGAAATCTGAGAAACAAGGAGAGGGAGTGACACATCAAACATGGCAAAACTTTCCAACAATACAACAATTTATGCAATAATAAAAACAAAAATATTAAATCTATTTATTATTGTAATTAATGTTTCTTGTATTATAACAAATAAAATATTTTCTATATATATAAAAATATATGAAATCTATATGAGGTCACTTAAGGAGAAAAAATAAAAATAAAAAATGGATCTCGCACACTTTTATATGAGTGAGTATAGAAGATAAAATTGAATCCTTTGAAAGACAGCTAAGCCATGCTCCTCTGAAGGCACCTCCCTAGTAGCTTGCAACAAATTAACGCTAGGATTATTAATTACTTGGAAGTGCAAAATATAAGATACCGAAATAAATGAAAATGTATACTTATAAGTCTTCTCTTGTGCTCAGATATTGGAATGTAGCCTCCAGCATAAGAGGGTCTCTCCATGTGCGCCTTATTTTGCTTTTTTCACTCACTCACCTGTTGAAAGCCTATTAAGAAAGTAGGTCATATGCTTTCTTTTACATATCAGACCTATAAGTTTACTTGCTGACATATACCATATTCTTTATTTTAAATAAAATAAATAAGTTATTATTTGAATTATAAAGTAATAGGAAAAAATATTTATCCTTTTAAAGGATAGTCGTTTTACTTAAAATTAGCATCTTTTATTTAAAATTTAAATTAAAAAAAATCATCAACTTTCTACCCTTATGATTTTCATTGTGTATCTATTTCTCTCGTTTAAAAGTACATAATTATATATCCTTTAAAAGGTCAAACAACAAAATCTAAAGTTATATTATTTTAATTATTGAAAGTCTACTAGATTTAAACAAGATAATAAACCTACACCAATGCTTTTGTTTATTAAATATATATCAGACCAGACTTACAATTTAGGCCTATATAAGATTAACAAATAGGTTAGACCTAAAATATTTTATACTAGCGAAATTGGCCAGCAACCAGAGCTGTATGTATTATATGAACATAAAGCAATCGCATTCTTTGATTCAATTGCTGATCTTTTTAAGGCAAAGCTTAACCAGAGCTGTATGTATTATATGAACATAAAGCAATCGCATTCTTTGATTCAATTGCTGATCTTTTTAAGGCAAAGCCCAAGCCACTTCAACCTATTTAAACCTCTAGGTCGGTTCATTTGTAAATGGAAAAAAACAAAAGTAAAAGGAGTATGGGGAGGGTGGGGAAGAAAAAGACATGAGAGATTAAAATATTATGAAGGTGAAGGTTTTGTTGCCATTTGTTTAATTCGTCTCATTCAAAGCCCTTAAACCAATTAACTCACTCAATGCATTTGTTGAGTTCTTCTAAACCTCTTAATTTTTGTCCCCAATGTATCAACCACGGTCCCCATATCGTTTGACATTTAAAGGTTTATTCTTAAAAAAAAAAAAAAACTACATTTAAAGGTTTATTAAATACACACTTTTTTTTTTTTGAACAACTAAGAAACAACAGGAGTACATAAACGTGGGCTAGTAACACCCATAACGTCCCTTCTAAGCAAGGAGATACAGTCCTCGGGTGCCTCATTTAGACCTGTAAATTTCAATCGAAGAAGGAATACCCAATATTAGCTAACTTACCGGCAACCATATTGTCTTATCAGGTTTTCATTTTATCCTTTAACATAACACAATAAACTTTCTTACACTCACAATATTTTGTGAGGCCCACACTCTTTAAAACAAAAAAATAAATAAAAAATTAAGGCACGCAAAACGAATCTCTATAACATTACACAATCACTTTTCCTACAACATAACTCTTATAAAACCCTATCTGAATATATGACAGGGTTCGTTTGGATGAGTTTTTAAAAAAATAAATTTTTATGCATTTTTTTTTAAAAGAATTTTTTTAAAAGATAAAGTTATTTTACGTTTGAATGTCTGATCTCAAAATCACTTTTATATAAAAAAGTTATTTAGATGTTAAAATAAAAAAAAACACTTTTTATATATAAAATACAATAAAAGAGAAATAAAATAGCAAGATCGTGAGATAAGGAAAGATAAAATAAATATGATAGGATGAGATTAAAATTGTATTTTAAAAATTTATATTATCTTTTTTCTAAAAAAAATTATATTATCTTTTAAATTTTTGCTTTTTTCAAAAGCAACCAACTACTGGCTAAAAAAAAGTAGAATTTTAACTTTTATTTTAAATTTTACTTTTAAAAAAAATTATTATCCAAAAATTTAAAAAATTCTCAAAAAGGACTTTTATTTTTAAAAAAGGCAACTTTTTTAAAAATAAATGCCCATCTAAACAGGTATTTATCTTTGTCACTCCAATTCTATTAACCAGGGAAGCAAGAGGATGTTGTGTGTCAGAGCCTTTTTCAATGAGGAGAATAGCAACTAGAAAGCCACCTCTCTCCAATTCTATTAAATACACACTTTGACACCTTGTGCAAGCCCTCACTCACGGCCCACCCAATTTGTCATTCTCCTCACAAGAAACACTATCAAATCCACGGCTCCCACCATGTAAAACACTCAACTGGGTTTGAAGTTTGAACACATCATCTTCCATGCTCCACACTCGGCCTTGATAGCTTTTGCTTGAGTGCAACCTTGGACTGATCAGCTTTTATTAAATTTATGCCACTTTAATAATGTAAAAAATTATCTTTATGCGAATAGAATTCTCCTTTTGAAGTAAAAATAGAAAGCAAAAAAAACATAGAAAACGGAGATCAAACAATAATGCCCTTATGCAAGCCGTATATAGATACGCCCGAACCAGAACTTATTTTCTTTAATAATAATTTATGCCCAACTCTCTCTCTCTCTCTCTCACACACACTCACACTCTCTCTCTCACACACACACACATATATATATATAACAAGTTTTGCATTTTGTTTTAGACAAAAGAACTTATAAATTCCTTTTTAAATAAATTAAATTTGTTGACATTTTTACATTCAATAATAAAAGTTTGATTTTAATGAAAAAAGAAAGTACTTTTGTCTTATTTTAATGAATAGAGAGAACTTTAATATTCACTCCACTCATTATTATCAATTCGAAATTATTTAATTTATATTAAAATCATGTAATAATATTCAATTATTGAATATTTTATTTGAAATATTTTAATACAGAATTTATTATATATTATTTAACCAATTAATATGCAATCAAAATAACATTTTCAATTCCAATTTATATCTATATATAAAAAAATTTATTTTATATTTATTTAATTAAAAATCATATATATGTATTAAATATTATTACATATTTTAATAATTTTTTCCAATTAAAAATTTATAACAATGAGTACATTTAATAATAAAGCCATATTCTCTCTTCATTAAAATATGATAGAATTATTCTTTTTTTTCTTGTAAATCAAACTCTTTTATTCTTTTCTTCATTAAATGAGTAAAAGTGTAAATGACTAAAATATCAAAGTTTATTTTTCAAATTAAATTTACCAGTATTCTTGTTCAAAACATCACGTGATTCATGAAGGGTATATACAAGGAAGCACAGACACTTGTAAAAACAGGAAGAGTCGGGTCCGACACGCTCCGACACGGTGTCGGACACGCGGTTGACTTTTTCCGACACGCGAATTTGACCGTGTCGGACACGGTCAAATGGCATTTTCGTAATTTTTTTAATTTTTTTTAAATTTTTTTAAAAAATTTATTTTTTTTAAAAGTTAAAATATATTAATAAAGTTTCCACCTGATCATATTAATTTTATCTTTTTGTCTTTTTTCCCCTTTAAGTAGATAAGAGATCATCTCAGCATCATTGTTGTCAATTCCTATCACGCTCTTATTGTATCTTCTTCTCTCTGATCTCTCTCTAATATGATTTGATCTATCTATCTGATATTATATCTCTCTCTCATCCCAGTTCTTATTTATTTTATTAAAGCTTCCATCTTTATAACGTGTTGATGGGTATTACTAATTTAGTTTCATTTTTTTGTTAAATTATTAAATATTAAATGAAATATACCCTATATAAATTTAAAATATTATTTAATATTAAAACGTGTCCCAACGTGTCGAAATCCATAATTTTTTAGGATTGACGTGTCGGAGTGTCGTGTCGTGTCGTGTCACGTGTCGCGTGTCGTATCGGTGCTACATAGGGTATATATATATATATATGGGTTTTATAAGAGTTATGTTGTAGGAAAAATGATTGTGTAATATTATAGAGATTCGTTTTGCGTGCCGTAGTCTTTTTTTACTTCAAAAAGTGTGGGTCCCACAAAATATTGTGTGTGTAGAAAAATTTTTTGTATCATATTAAATGTTGAATGAAAGTCCCATATATATTCCATCTTAATATTCAAGGCATTCCGCTAAAGTCAAGTCAAGTCTCAAAGCCTTCAACTGATTGAATAAATTAAGAATGGGTTAATATAGAAAAAAAAATTATATGAAAATCTAGAAGAAAAGAAATACAGTGAAGATTTTGAAGAAATAAATAACATGAATATATACACATACTGCCTATAATATATTTTTATTTTATTTTCTTTTGGGTACAATACACTTCCTAGCTATAAGTTTTAGTCAATGGACGCTATTTATTACAAGTCAATGGACGCTATTTTTTTATTACAAGTCAATGGACAGAACCTTTTCTCTCATTTATTAAAATTGTCCTTTGCCATGGAAATTAAAGACTCTTCTATATATTTCCATGATTTTTTTTTTTTTTTTGTTTCTTTGAATTAAAAGATCTGGTCAGGGGTCCCTTTCCGTTAGCTGGAATTAAGAGATGGGAGGAAGAGAAAGTTGAAAAGTATTGAAAAGAGATCAATTTTTCCCCAGCCTTTAATGCAATAGATCTTGACTAGTTGAGCTACGCCATGACATTAAATTTATGAATTTTTTCATTTATGATATGTTTTCTCTTAGTTCATTTCAAACAATACGAAATTCATACTTGAATTACCAACAAGCTCGACGTGAACAATGCTTTATTTTAATGACAAGTTTGAGGCCGTGTACATGTCTCGAGGAGTAATTTTTGCTTTTGTTGATCGTTTCCATCCTTACTAGTTACTGTGTTTGTTGGGATATTTAAATACAGTGGAATCCATATTAGTTGATAATTATACGAACTTAATGAAAATTATATAGGTAGAACGGTCTATCAACCTAATTAATACTTTAAGATTTTGGATTTAGATTTCTTTAAGGTCATTTGTTATAATTGATGAAGCTTGGATTAATGATGGATCGATCTTGCCATGGCCCCTCCCGACGTGTGCCTAACGGTGTTGAATATCAAAAAGTTCATCTATGAATATTGAGACACACGTGCACTTAGAGCCCTTTAGCCCAGCATGCAAAACTTGCTTGGCTAGATCGAATTTTACCTGGCTGAACTCGGATTCAAGTAAAATATATACAAACCTATTAATTATTCATTGTGACAATCTTGCAGCAACTTAATTATTACCTAAGTCTTGATCCTGTTTTACGCAACAAAATTAAACATCTTAAGAGATTTTCATTAATTTAATCAAAATTCAAATGCAACAAGGCCTTCTGCATGCAAGTCTCTTATATTTCAACTCGAGATCAATTGGCGGCTACACTCAAAAACTAAAGACTCATTGCTCTTGACCAAAATTGGAATCTCCATTTACTGAAAAAAAAAAAAAAACAATAAAATCGGAATATCCAATATATTAGGTCTCCAATGTTGAGGTGCTTGTTAAGGACTTGTAATACAAGCAAAAGCTCATCTTTAAATTCAAATTACAATTTATCATTATACATAATCAGAACAAAAAATGAATATTCAAACTATATTTATTTTTTTTGAGATATTTCAATCGGTTCATTGCTTGGCGATTAGTCTGATTCAGAGCGGATGAACTACCATCGTTTGGTATATTCAAACTATATTTGATCTTTATCACTTGTAATTACAAAAAATAATAATAATAACAATAATAATTATACACAACCTACAATTTTTCCATGATTTGTATCGAAATGAAACTTCCCTTTACAGTTCAGGAATCATAGTACAATTCATCTAATTAAAACATAGCATAACCTATTGCAGCATTTATATCCATCTGTTGGAAACCTTTTCTAACTTGTGATAAGTCTCTCCTTGCCACATCAAACTTGGCTTCTGCAGCAGCAAGTTCTCCTCTCAGCTTCTTCATTTTAATCTCCAAACCAACCACATTGTCCTTTAGTTTCTTCATTTGCTGTGCTCTTTCCAAATGAGCTTTCACACCCAGTGCAGATTGAACATAAGGCTCAAGCCAAACCAAGTCCAAACCAGAGGACTTAATAAGTTCCTCCCACAAACCTCGAAGGTGATTACAATCATCTTCACTTATATCCTTCACCTTCTTGGTCTTAAGAAAATGCAAAACCTGTCCCAAAGATGTGAATGCCCATTGTCTGAACCACCGAGTTCTGTTTCTCTGGCTCTGCATCAAAGAAGGACGCCATGTACAAACCTCCTCCAATAGTGGAATGAAAGCTTTTTCTTCTGTGCTTAAACTCTCAAAATCTATGAGGTCTTTTAATGTTAAATCTGAACCTTGAATTTCACTCTCATTTGGACTAGATCCTGAGCTGGTAGGACTAAGTGTGTCCCTCTCTTCTGAGGATTCTGTTTCTTCAATTTGGTTCATGGGGTTGTCTCGAATCTTAGGAGCAAAATCAGAGACACAAATATGAGCTTCAATGATGCATGTGTTCCTCACAAGATACCCTTGTTTAATGTCAAGGAAATCACTTAGATTCACGAATAATGAACCCCAGCTACGACACCCTCCATTGAACTTTTGTTGAGTCTCTATGAAAATATCAAATATACATAAAAAATCAGCTTTAAATTATATAATAATAATAATAATATGATTATTTTCAGATTACAAATATCTCAAAATAGAATACACATGACAAAACCGACAAAGAGAACAAAAAAAGAAAAAGAAAAAAAGATTAAGAGTACTGGTTGCTACCTTTAACAATTGATTTCTTCTTATCCACCTGATTAATTAGAGCTAGCTTGAAAAACGTGTTTCTGCTCCATCCATATGGTGGTAAAGAATCAGCAACCACCAAATACAATGAAAAATGATTCACATCCTTCCTCAGTGGATACACAAGGATCCTCCTGTGACATCATGAAGAAACACAGCATAATTAAATTATTTACTTTCATAAAAATTACACAAAATTAAGGCCATTACTTTGTACTAATTATGTTATTATCTTAATTCACTCATCAAAACACATGATAAAAGTAAAATATGAGGTTCAAAAAACAGATAAAAAAAATAGGAATTCATATATATATAAACTTATAACTATTGCGCAATTTTTCAAGACCTAATTTCACTTATGTTAAATTCACTATATATATATATATATATAGAGAGAGAGAGAGAGAGAGAGAGAGAGAGAGAGAGAGATCAAGTTACCATGTACAACCGCGGATTTTGAAAGCCTTGGAGCGTAATTTCATGGCATTCTTTTTTGAGAAATCTTCAATTCTCCATGTGAATTTCTCAAAATCAGCACTTGGTGCAACCTGATTCACCATACTCTGGTAAAAAGAAAAAAAAATGAAAGAAATTATTTCTCCAAAAAGATAGAAAACAAAATAATTAACAAGAATGTTATGGAAAGTCCCAGATGTTGATATATACCTCCAAAGATCCTCTATAGGTTCGTTGCTGGCGCAGAGGAGTGAAAGAAAGGCATTATTCATGAGAGAATGTCATGTCATGAATTTAAGAACTTGAATGAGAGAGAGAGAGAGAAGTAGTGAATGCCAAAGAGGAATTATGAATATTAAATAATGGTATAGTAAAGTCAAGTCAACAAGATTCGTTAGGTGTAAGGAAGCAAGTTAGTATTTTTAATGTGTAGAAATTTCAAAATGATATCACAGTTACATAGAGCTGGGGGAGGCTATAATTAAGGTACAATTTTAGGTGAATGAAATTTCAAGGAAAGAACTTGGCGCAGATTTTGGAGTGTTGGAAATTCAAGTAGGGTGGAGGTAACATAATTAAACAATATTCTTTAAAAAATACTTGTACTATAGTCAGAATGAATCATGGCCAATAATATTATTAAAAACTAATTCAATTATTTTCAGGGAAGTTCTAACTGATATGATATTATCTAAAAAATAAAGCTGAAAATTGGCATGGAGTATGCATCTCAAGTTTGATTTTCATATTAAATTTTAAGAACAAGTCAACATGTTTGGCAATTCAACGCCTAAGTAAGTTTGGATCTTAATTTTATATTCTCTTTAATAAAATTTATCACATGAATCCATTGTTATATATGATCTTATCAATATATTTTTTTGGAAATATTCTATTGGTTCATCGCTTCATGACTAGTTTGATTTGGAGCTGGTGCATGATTAAGGTTTTAAACTCCTTCTAAAGGTGATATTGAAGAAGATCGAACACATACTCTCATCTTCATATGCTCAGCTCTCATGCACCAATTACTGAACTACGTACATTTAGGGCATGTTTGGTACATAGTATAGGATAAGACTTGATAGTATAAGACCTGATAGTATAAGGCATGATTGTATAAGACCTAATTGAATTTTAATACTATCTAGCGTTTGACATGATATTGTATAAGAGAATACATTGTATAAGATAATATCATCCAATGTTTGGTAATACACTGTATAATACTAGATAGGTTAAAAATAAATATTTTTGTCAAAAATACCTTTTAATAATAAATTTATATAATTCTTCCAAATATATCGGATGATATTATTTTTTATAGAAATATATTGATTAGTGTGTCCAAAAAATATATTAGTTTTTATAAAAATAAAAATCTCCAATATTTTAAAAAATTATATATTGAAAAATTATTTTTTATTTTAATATAGGTTAATATATCAACTCCTTATCAGACCTAATCCTACTCTCCTAGGCCTGATTAAGTTATGCACTATTTAGATGTATAAAGTGATTATGTTGTATAAGTTTATATTATACGATGGTCATACCAAATAACTAAAAATATTATAACATGTAATATATATACTATCAGACCTTATACATCACACCAAACACGCTCTTTAGTATCTTATCAATATTTTAGTAGCGACCTTCTCTATCACCTAAAATTTGATGTCGAAATGAACTGACGTGATTGTTTTATTTTATATACATTTCGTCTTTTACTTGATCTGGGCTAGTTACGAGTTAAACGGCCTATAGTTATTATTGTTTTTTCTCTCGATAAATCACAAGTATTCTCTATGAAAATTAATTATGTTCGAGCCAGAAATATTAGAAGTGTAAATAAGTTAGGTTAAATTAGGCTTTGTCTCAAGATGTTAGGTTTGTGTAAAATACTTTAGGTCTGACCCGGTCTATTAGCCTTATATAGTCCCAAATCTGATCTGACCTATATTTTAAAAAATAAAAAATCTTGACCTAGGTCTGTTAGCCTATTAAGCATTCCATAATTAAAAAAATAATTATTATTATTAAAAATCATTAAAATATAAATTTATTTATTTTATTTAAAATAAATAATATGATATAAGCCGGTCTGTAGATTTATTATCCACATATAAAAAGAAAGTCTGTGGTCTATTTTTCTAAATAGGCTTTTTTTTAGGCGTATATCTATTCTATTGGACTATTTATAATAGCTCAAATAATATAAAATATTAAAAAAATCATCACCTAACACCTTAAGGTTTTAGGTTGAATTAGTTCTTAACATAGTATTAGAGTTTCAGTGACAATGAAGTCACAGGTTCGATTCTCACTGCCCCCCACTTTCAGGTGGAATTAAGAAAAGTACAACGGCAGACGAAAAAAATGGGTTTGTGCAGCACAAGGCAGACCAACAATGGGCTTGTGCCATATCCGCGCGCGTGAGGCAGTGTGTTAGAGAATAATATAAAATATTAAAAAAGACCATCACCTAACACCTTAAGGGCCTTTTGGAGTACCTGATAAAGAAGATAGGATAGGATAATTTATCATATCCTACGTTTATCTCTTGTTTGGTGGGTCAATAGGATATGATTAGCTTATCCTATTGTCTCATTTTATCCTATCCAATACATGATTTCTTATCCTGTGGGGGGAGCTGGGTTAGGATTCAACAGGATAAGATACCAATATATCCCCACGCCACCCAATATATTTGTATTTATTGCATTATATTTTGTTTTTTCTTTCTCATTTCTCATTCTACATAATCGTATCAGATTGCTAATCAGGTGTTAATCAGGTGCTCATCAAACACAAGACATGATATAGGCTTATCAGCCCCATATCATATCCTACTATTTGTTAGGAATGTGGCTTCTATACTCAAGAGGGGGGTGAATTGAGTATTACAAGATTTTCGCAAAAGCCCTCTTCTAGTTTCTAAATAATCACTTCATGTAAACTTTGATATGTGGAAAGCTAATTAATATATTCAGACAATCCATAATATATAATATATCACAATTATAGAACTTATAGTAGTATATACAAGATATCAAAGAAGCAATTAAAGTGTTAGAAATAAAGAGTTTAGAGTTTAGAGAATTGCAAACTCAATATATCCTGGTTCGGTCACCACCACTTGTGACCTACGTCCAGACTGAAGCCGCTCGATCAACTCTTTCACTAATGGTCAAGCTTCACGGGTGCTTGACAAACTTTTACAATCTTCCAAGACTTCAGGTTCTTGGATACCTTTCAATCTTCAAGTTTACGGGTACTTGGTAACCTTACAATTCAATCTAAATTTACTTAGGTATTTGGCCACCTCTCAAACAATGGGTCTCACAACCCTTTCAACTCAAGAATACAAGGAAGGAAATATTTAGAAATGAATATACACTCTCAAAGTGTGGATATACAACTTGAAGCACTATGAGTATATGGATTTTCAAGATATGAGCACAAATATGTTTGATCTTTGAAAGATATAAAAAAATATGCAAATGATAGTGTAGAAGCTCTCAAAGTATACTTAATATGTGTAGAAATTATGTCCAATGTTTTTGAGTCATTGGGAATGCATATATAGTGTTTTCATTGAAAACTAGCCCTTTATATCCGTTGGGATCTCATTTGAAAACTAGCCGTTTATAGCCGTTGGGATCTCATTTGAAAAACTAGTCGTTTTATAGCTGTTTATAGCCGTTGGGATCACTTTTGAAAACTAGCTGTTTTATAGCCATTGGGATCTATTTCCCAACTTGACAGCAACAACATTGTTTCGTATTTTGACTATAATTTGAGTTATACATGTCGGCTTGATGTGATCTTGGTCTCGTTGGAAAGATAAAAGATAGATCTACAACTTTTATGAAGAACACAAGATCCAAATCCATCATCTTAGATACGAAAAATTGTATGGAAGACAGAAGCGAAATTAAGCAACAAATTTTAAGTTCAAATGTGTTCTAGCTTGCTCCCAACTACTTTTTGTGAAAGATCTTGACTTGATAAATATGTTTTGAAGTTATAAAATATGTCAAGGATCTTTTCCATGAATTTTTCAAATTTCTTTCAAGTATATAAAGTTTATGATTATGCAATTTGAAAAACACGTTTAATTTGAGAAAAACTTTGAGCTCATGCAATGCAATCTATCATATACCCTCACATATATTCTAAGTCCTAAAGATATATTCTAAATATGATTTTAGACTTAGCTTCATGTCTTGTGTCTTGGATCTTTACCTGAACTTGAGGTTTTGACTTGTTGAATATGACAATACTTGACACTTTGTTGGTTTTGATCATTTGTCACCATGGTTATGATATTGAGCTTCTCTTAGATGTTGTTCATGGTTAGTTGTCTTTGATCTTGATGTTGCTCTTCTAATTATTCCTTGTTACTCTTGATCCAATGATCTTGCCACTTTGATATGACATCACTCTTCTTGTGTGGCTACATCATACATCTTAAATATCCACATATGGTTGATGTTTTTTGCTCTTGATCAATACTCTTATCTTTTTGTTTGTTGCCACTTTGTTATCATCAAAACATACCTTGTATTTACAATCTCCCCCTTTTTTATGATGACAAACTTAAAATTGAGTGAGGGTTAGTGTAACAAATATTTCCAAATAATGTATATCATGCTCCTTCTCAATTTATGAATGATTTAAATCAACATATATGTTTATGGTGGAAGAATGTAATTTTCTCAATTTTCATATTTGTCTCCCCCTTTTGGCAACATCAAAAAGCATAAATCAAGATAAGCACACAAACTTGTGAGCAATAAAATTCCATTGAGCATGTTAATAAAGAACATTTGTTATTTAGCAACAAAATAATGATATCAAAGCAACTATCAAAGCCCCCCCTTAATCCATGAATGGTTTCAATGAAAAAAGTATGGAAATTCTAGGGTCAACAAACCTCATTTTTACCTTTTTAGTGCATTCTCCCTCTTTCATCTTTGATTTTACCTTTTTGCCACATGTTAGGTAGAAGTGTATTATATTTTCTCAATTAGCACTTACTCTCCTTCTTAGGCAACATCAATGGCATTGAATAGTTCAAGATATATAACAAAGCATTCAAATGATTCAAGTAAGTGCAAATATGCCATGGAAGTGGATTTAAACCTCGAAGTGGTCAATATATCATAAATCCAACACAAACGATCCATACAAGTCAAGATGCTCAATATGAGCATATAATCCAAGTATATAGCCAAATTGCCATAATATCTAGGAAATAAAATCAATAAAGCAAGAGATATCAAAACAAATGATTGCTCTGATTTTTTCTAGCGTAGAAGTATATGTGCAAATTGTGGGCATATGACTAGCATGCTTTGATAATAGCAAGCAAATACAGAGATTAGGAGACTTAAACTTATGGAGTATTTTGCAAATTAAACCTTTTTGAAGTATCTCCAATATCGTTATTCTCCATTCTTTTTGTAAGCTCTTAACTTTGTTCTTGTTGTTGAGGTGAACTTTTTAATTATGACTTCTTTCTTTTGTTCTCCTCTTTTTCACTTTTCTTATCACCAAAAGGATGCAGGTCAACTCTCCTACAATATAATCATCACAAACATCCTTTCTAGGCATAATGGAGTTAGTCTCTTTAAAAGCAAAAATTGTTGACTCTTCCATTGTCATAATTATTTTATAAGCCAAGGGATGTATATAACAAATAAATGTTAGGATCCCCCTCAAATCATGCATACTAGTAAAATATAAGTCATATGATTACACATGCATGTATTAAGAGAAATGTATCCATTGTTATGCATGATATGAAAGGCATTTGAATCAAATAATTAATAACGATAAGTTATAAAAAATTTCTTAAACAAAAAAGTTGAACTTTTTCTCTATGAAACACAAAATAGATCAAATGAAGTATGTTTGCCAAAACCATATAAGAACATTATCATAAATAAGAGCTTGGCAAAATGTACTTTCTCTTAATCCATTAAATATAGATATTCTTAAACTTAATTCTCATTTCAAAAAGCATTTATGAAAGATAAAAACGTTTTACATTTAAGAAAGTATATCCCTTGAGTGTAATCAAAAGAATATTGAAAACATCTCTCCTTTTTTTCTCATTAGTTAAAAAGTCTTGAAATAATATAGAAATTTTGAAGACTAAGACTCATCTTTTGAATTTTTAAATGTTCACATTTGTAAATCATTTCAAAATATTGATGTTTGGAACTTCCTTAAATTTTCTCTCAATATTTTTTATAGCACTTTTCAAAGCAAGTAGAGAGACTATTACATTTATATAATGTATCCAAACATTTTTCCAATTTTCAAGATAACAAAAAGGTGAAAGATACTTTCAACATCTTGAAATAGTTCTCAAGGGTATAAGATTTCCAAAAGCTTCTCTCAAATGACATAAGAGGTTTTTCTTCAAAATCAAGTCAAAAGCTCATTTCATAAAATTTGTATCATTTAGAAACAAGATGATTATTGATTAAAGTTCCATCTTGCTATTGGAATCAAAATACGTATATATTCAAACAAGGTTTACTCTATATGCAATGACAAAATTCAAGATATAAGATCTAATTATACATTTTTGTCATGCTAAGCATTTTTCTCATGTAAGGAAGGAACAAGAATCATATCATTCATACTATAGAATTCCATAAGAGTTAGGGATAGTGATACTTATCGAGATCAAATATGAAGTGATGCTCCTTATTCATGGTGATCCTAGCCACTTGAGCTTTCTTCCTTTGAGTTTTTCATTTGTGAGCAAGTGAAGAAAGTCTTTTTTGGTGCTATTCATTCATCTCTTTCTTTGTCCACATATGCTTGGCACTTCAATATTTGGTTTCCATATTTGATTATCAATTGTAGAATAAACTCTTAAAGCTTTTCAAATCAAAGGTTAGCAACAAATATCATTTAAGCACATTTCCAAGCATAAATTAGATTGATATACAACAT